>NC_086317.1:46136293-46436293 GCF_036172605.1 Pelobates fuscus
AATATCACAAAATGTGTTGAGCATAACACTGTATGTAAGTGCCTGCTTTGCTGTTGCTGCAACAGAAAGAGTCTCACAATGTGACTATGTTTGTTACGCCCCTCGGGGAGGCTAAAAGTGTGTGTGTGTGTATACACACACACACACACTTTTAGCCTCCCCGAGGGGCGTAACACACAAAAGTGTGTGTATGTGTGTGTATATATATATACAAACATAGCCACATTGTGAGACTCTTTCTGTATATATATATATATATATACATACTCTGATTGCTACATGTAAATGAGGTAAATGAGTGTGGTCACTGCAGTAAGACAAGTGCAGCACTAATGCAAAAACACTTGGGGTGCCAACAACAGAAACATAAACTACATAAAAAGTAGAAACACACAATGTACAGCTTAGTAGTTATGGGCTCACTCATGAAAAATTCCACACTTGGAAATGAAAACCAATAAAAAACAAACGTACAGACGTTATGAAACTCCTGTCTTTTTTCAATGTAAAAGGGCATTTTACATAGAAAAAAGGACAGGTAAAAGTGTAAGGTGTTCATGAGTGAGCCAATATCTCTATACTGCGCAATATGTATTTCTAATTTTGATGTGATTGCTACATGGGTGAGAATTTTCCTTTATATTTTATAATTTTTTTCCATTTGGAGGGATTGACTATCTCAGAGCCTGCTACCATGCATGAGCCTTTAACATTTGGTTGATAAATCCAGCTATTGATGGATTGCACAGAAAGTAGATGGGCTATTCAGCAATTTGCCTCTATATTATATGATATTGCAATATCAGTAAATGTAAACCTTCATCAGAACCTTAACTATATATGTTAGTATGTATTTTATTGTATAGATTTACTTGGTGTTACATTATATACATGGCAGGTCTACACTATGTAGCTACAATGTAGGGGCATTTCACTAGCCATACACACATATAAAAAAGATACACATATTGTTTTTTAGCAGAAGTTTTTTTTTAAATATTTATGCAATAAACTTTGTATCTAAATACACTGTGAATACAAACTAGAAGTAGTAGTTAACTGAATTTTCTTTGAATTACAAACATAATTTGTCAATCCTTTATTTCATGAAACCTGTACTCCAAGGATGAATAAGTTAACCTGCCAAGACTGATTAAGAAATTGCTATTTAAAGCTGCCTAATGCTCTGAACATCATAATCGAGATGAAGTCACTTATGGACAATCAGGTTACTCGACTTGTGGATACTTCCACCAAGTAATCATGTCAGTTCCCATTTCTGTCTTCTAGTCTTCATGTTTACGGAGATATAATCTCCAGATGGACTTCTAACAGGTGGCTCCATTGTCTAAACCAATCAAAAGAGGATGCTTTGGTAGGAAGACAATCGATGAATAGCTTCTGTTTGCTACATGCTTTAATATGAACAATTAAGTTAATCTCATACTCCCTGATCGCAAGCTATGCATAACTTTCTTTTACTGAGTGTTATCCAATAGTCAAATATGGATGTAATTTGCCTGCATGTCATGAACCATTGAGCTCAGAATAGCAGGACTAATATTTAAGAAACATCTTTTTTTCATACGTTTATCGTTCATCAATGGCAGATTTATAACTGGCATTTTTTATTTACTTTAATATATTATTTCCTTTTTTCAGTAAAATTTTTCTTTTTCATTTTATTTTTTAAATTACACCTTATGTTTATTTTTAATGGTTTATCAACTTTTAATTACTAATGCTATGCCTCCTACACCTTTAGTCCCATGGGACTAGCTGCAGACAGTCTCTTCTGTGAATATGTGAATATTTAATGATTGGATTGTAGTGGATACAGTGGCTTGGTCTGGTGTCGTGAACAGAACTGAATTCTATTAGTAGTCAGGAAGAGAAATGGCTTGAGACTGTCTGTTTTATATGCATTTAAATAGAGGTGATTCCACACCAATACACAATTTATGTATGGGTATATAGAAGCTTTCTCAAAGACATTTTCCCATATTAAAATTAAATATTGTGCTTTTGATGATCCACGGAATATAGAGCCCATTAGCTTTTGATTTTTTGCATTTATAAGTTTAGGTGAGATTAGAATTCTTTACATTATTAACTCACAATTCTCTGACACGTGACGAATATTGAGAGTGGAGTGCAAGGCCTTACAACTGCTCTCCCTTATCAAATAAACCCCCATCCTAGAGCCCATGAAAGTACGTAAAACATAGTCCTTTATTACAAAAAAAACTCATTGTGCTACATATTGGTAAAGTTGTAGAAGGGCCATTGAACTAATCTCTCAGACTAGTAAGTGGGTCCTGTAGCTCTTTATACATTACAACATTTCCAATTCAAATAATGAAACTATTTTTTATGTAACACTTTGAGTTTTGAGTGTTGCTTTCTCTTTTTTTCTCTCAGCAGATGAGTAACTAATTTGAGTTGCAGAACTCTAAAAACAGCTAATGTGTATGATTTTGAAACAGGAAAATGTACTATTTTCATATTTTTTTGTGAATATGTATTACTAAATAGGAAATATTAAAATTTAAAACCACCGGAACACCTCCACGGAATTACCTCCCCCTCAAAATATATTATTGTGGATAGTTAGTCAAAACACAGAATGCTGTAAATAAAAGATCTCTTGTATAGATTTAAAATGTATTATGGGAAACGTCTAAATTCAGAAGTTATCACAGTGTGAAAAGAAAAAATGTTATCACTCAGGTGCACGTATAATGCCTGCTTTATTGCATTCCCCGCTGTGCATTATTGTTTCATTCACAACTAGCGTAGCCTTTTCAGAATTATTTGATTCAGTTGACTAACCTCTTTTTCTTTTCTCCATTAATTTTACTATGCATGCCTCAATAATGGATTTTGGATTATATAGTACTAAAACACTCTATTGACCAGATTACTTAAAATGCTATTTATGACCTTTTTCCTTATTTAGATGGGGACCTAGGGAAAATATGACATTGACTTTATTGTCACAATCTTTGCTGTAAGTGAATGTTTCCATCTAAGGAATCAATATAGTTACAGAGTTATTGTGATTTTGTAGCTTTACATGACTTCAAGTAGTAATAATAATAATAAAAAAATAATGCAAGCTTTTCTCAAGTGTTATTTTCTATTTGATTCTCACGTTATTGAGGGATATCTTTGGAAAAATCTGAAAAGCAACGTTATAACACAAACATAGATAATTAAAGTAAGTAGCATGCCAACATTTGACACACTATTATTTAAAACACACATAGTGCATTTATGAATTTTAATAATAAAAAATGTATATAAAAAGAGGAATGTAGATAAATCCCATTATTAATAGCAATAATGGCAATAATAATGTTAATTACTGGTGTAAAGAATGTAACCACATACACTGTTGAAATAGTTAGTGGCCTTTTTCCTAAAAAACAGTGTTTCTAGACTAGAAACAAAAAAATACAATGTAGCTATACAATATCCCATTGTGTATAAAATATAGGTAATATAATATTGTATGTGCATAGAATAGAGGCACATACCATGTTACCCCGAAAATAAGATCGGGTCTTATATTAATTTTTCCCCTGAAATACCCACTAGGACTTATTTTCGGAGAAAAACATGTGGTAGAATGCAGGTCTATGTTCGGGGGAAACTTTCCCGAACATAGATTAGCTCACTCGCTAATAGAATACCGCAAATCTATGTTCGGGAAAACTTCCTCGAGCATAGATCAGTTCACTCGCAAATGGAATATTGCGTATGTATGTTCGGGGAAACTTCCCTGAACATAGATAGGCTTACTCGCGAATGGAATCTTGCGTATCTCTGTTCGGGGGAAACTTCCCTAAACATATATAAGCTTACTATCGAATGGAATTCCGCAAATCTATGTTCCAGGAAAATTCCCCGAACATAGATTAGCAAACGGCTAGGGTTTATTTTCAGGGTAGGGATTATTTTAGGAGCATCCCTTGAAAATAAGTTAGGGCTCATTATTGGGGGATTTCTTATTTTTGGTTAAACACAAAACACAGTACCTTTTTCAGCTAAATATCTGGTGTTGTTTGTGACTTAGTACAATGTTGAATATGGATGAGTTCCATTGCTAAGCTTGACCAAGATATTTTCAAATTGGTATTAGGTTTTAAATAGCAGTCACTCAGGATGCTGTGGTAGAATAATGTATACCATTTTAATGTAGATAATGTAGCACTGGTATTACTGTAACCCAGTAATAGTCAGGCCATACAAAATAGATTCAGAGGCAGGGAAAAATAACCCAAATTCAGCAATAAACATACTAGGCAGATATATTTCTGACTGCTTCCCTACAAATGCAGGGGACATCCAAGCCTCAGCCCCCTTTCCAGCAATTTCTCACAACCATTTAAAGAATACATTTGACTACACCCACTATAAATAAGGACATGCCTTCGTACGCTAGTCAGTGCTTCCCACATATAGAAAGTGCAGATTCACCTCCTAGTGGATAGGACACACTCTTAGTGGGTAATAGTTGACAACAAAACAGTTACCCTTGAACTAAATGTATAGCAGATAAGGTCCTCAATAGATATGGGAAAAAATGGATCTACAATACAATAATAACAGAAACAAACATAGCATAATACTGTTGACTTATAAGGGGGGGTGGAAGTATAAATAGTAATTCACACTCACAAACCAAAATTGATTGTAGGCATATCTTATAAGGCGATGAATATCTCAGGATAGATGGACCATCATAATGTACATAGAAGGGAATAGAAAAACAAAATAATGCAGAGTATCTTGGTAAAAAAATACACTTTAATATTAAGGCACACTTACAGTGTTGTAGTGGCAAACAGGCATATAAAATCAACCGGTCTCAGGATCACAAGATGAATCACAGGATCAACTTAACCCAGTCAAAATAATAAAAATAAATAAAACAGCCTAATACAAACAATAAAACTCTGGAACACTATCAAGAAGCCCTACGCGTTTCGTTCAAACGTCCTTGAACTTCCTCAGGGGCAAAAACATCCTTCTGTGTGTAGGTGTTTGTATTTGGCTGTTTTATTTATTTTTATTATTTTGACTGGGTTAAGTTGATCCTGTGATTCATCCATATTACTATGTATACTTCCACTCCCCCTTATAAGTCAACAGTATTATGCTATGTTTGTTTCTGTTATTATTGTATTGTAGATCCATTTTTTCCCATATCTATTGAGGACCTGGAGGAGTCCTTATCTGCAATACATTTAGTTCAAGGGTAACTGTTTTGTTGTCAACTATTACCCACTAAGACTGTGTCCTATCCACTAGGAGGTGAATCTGCACTTTCTATATTTGGCTATATAATTTTTCCTCTAAATAGATTCACCATTATTACTGCTTTTTATTTACAATAAGAGCTCTGAGCATGTTTTCAGATCTGAGAGAGCTTAGAGAAGCTAAATTACAATCTTTATTTAACAACACCATTACCACTTGTCAAAAACAAAACGTCACCCTGGATGATTACTTCCATGAATTAGAGAAATTTTCCTTTAAGGAAACAAAAAAGTGGTGGGAAATATCCTTCCTAGAATCATACATTAAGGAAGGATTAATCCCTAGAGGCCTTAGACTCGAGAAAAAACCTGCAAATGGGTTAGAAAGATCGAAATATATTGAACGTTGGGATTCAGCTCTTAAAAAATGCTCTTTGACTCTTATGGAAATAATTGTCGATTTTGAAAAAGACAATCTAATTGTGGTTTCTAATTAAATGACGAAATTGACTGAATCAAATACAGCTGATAAAGATACTCCTGACTTTAAAAGGAAGGAGAAAATTATCTTTGATAGAATAGAAAAGCTGGACGATAATATTGCCCAGACAAAAAAACAAAAAATATTTGAGAGATAAGAATGATAAAGCTAACAATACATATTCAACTTTGAACAAAATCTACAGAAAATTAAAATATAGAGAAAGTGGTAGACATAATTATAAAAATTATAACAGAGAACGATTTGATCAAAAAAGAAACCGATCAAATTCTAGATTTAGATGGCAAACATCTCCATCAAAAAAGCCTGAAAACAATAGATTTAAATCAAAAATGAGAAATTAAAGTCAAACTCAATTTCCATCAATTCCCATAACAGAGTATAGTCATCCCTCTGTAGAAAGACCCATTGCCTCCGCACAGGTTCATGATAATCACGTAAATAGGGATTTTTTAGAGAAGGGGCGAAACCAAAAGAAAACGATAACGGAATTCTTCCCCCCCAGATCCCAAGAATTACCTTTAACAAATCGATTTATACCTCTAAGAGAAAGAAATACCCCAGGGAAAAGGAGGAGAACGAGCGGAGAAATAATGGGTGTTTAAAGCTCACCAGATTGCAAGAAGAAAACTTGGGTGTGTTTAATATTTCTGAATATCCTATAACATCTCAAGAGATCCACCTTTTAAGCAAGGGTTTGAAATTTGTCCCAGAGGAACCTCCCAACCTTTTTCAACTCTTTATAGACACTCAAAAATTTGTAAGGAAAATGTCAATTAAGAGATTTTTTATCAAGAAGAGTAGTGAAGGGCAAATAAACGAATCAGCAAATATGGCAAGACCAATACAGAGGTTTAAACCGAAATCTAAATTTTGCCCAAATGAAAAAGGCAGCCAGATCGAAGCCTTTAATAAAATGATTTTGAGAGATTTTGAGAAAATGGGGAATAATTTACGTAAAGATAATAAACGTAAGAACCTAACTGATTTAGAAAATAATATTCTGACTAAACTAAAGGATAGAAGGGAGTTAACTATCAAAAGCGCAGACAAGGGAGGTGGTGTGGTCGTCATGTCTACTAAGTACTATGTAACAGAGGCATATAAGCTACTTGATGACCACCTCACTTATGAAAAACTGTCATACAATCCCAATCTGAAGTTTAAACTAGAACTAAAAGTTCTTTTAAATAATGCTAAAACACTTGGTACTTTGGATGAAGCTGCCTATTCTTTTGTTTACTCAGAGTTCCCGAGAGTCCCTACTTTTTATTTCCTTCCCAAGATCCACAAGTGTGAAGAAAGACCCCCAGGAAGACCAATAATCAGTGGCATCAATTCCCTGACGTGAAGGCTCTCTGAGTTTATAGATTTCCATCTTCAAAAATATGCTCAGGGAGCCTTGTCATATATCAAAGATACGAAACATCTCATCCAGGAATTAGAATCGATTGAATGGGATGAGAATTACGTATGGGCCACTTTGGACGTAACTTCTTTATATACCGTGATCGATCATGATCTAGGTATAGAAGCAGTTCGAAGGAATTTAGAGAGGGACTCTGATCTTGAACCTCCTTTTTGTTCTTTTTTGGAAGAAGCTATACGATTTATTCTTACTCACAATTTTTTCAGTTTCAATGAAGAATTTTTCTTACAAATAAAAGGCACGGCAATGGGCACCAAGTTTGCACCAAGTTATGCCAATGTGTTTATGGACCATTGGGAACAAACATCTATTTGGTCTAATAACCCTTTTGGTGCAAACTTGGTGCTCTGGAGACGGTATATAGATGACGTCCTTGTCATCTGGCGAGGTCCTCTAGAAGAACTGGATACAAGAAGTACAAATGTGTGAATTACAGGCGCTTATTTACTTAGTGATTATTTTCAAAGTAGCAGCTTGAACACTTTGTGGATGCTCCAAAAATCACCCCCCAATTTAGAAAGCAAAACAAAACACACAGAGAGGATAGAAAATAAAAGAATCGTCTCCACTCCGTGAGATATTAGTGCAGCGCTAATTAAGGATAAAGTCGACTCACCCTATTGATATTGATTGGGTGGTTCAACTCAGTTGGACATATATAGAGAAAACACAATAGAAAATATATAGTGCAGAGTTGTTTAAACCACAATTTAGAGTTGTCTGTAAATTAGCAAACTCACATGGTAACGAGCCTTTTCAGGGATAGGCTCTAAACTTTTCAGCTGGTATGTTTTAGGGTAACATACACCCCCCCTTTTTGGATCTCCTCAAAGGTCGTACTTCCAATATATATTGTGGCCGATTGAAAAAGCCTACAGGATAGGTGAAACGCGTTTCGGAGGAGCCATACACGTATTTTTTATTTGCATTTTACTTGTATTTTACTTGCATTTAATTTTAATTCCATTAAAAAGCACTTTACTGTGCATTTTTGACGAAAATTGGATCTAGTCTCCAGTGTTGCCCAGGTTCCAGAGGGAGCTGTCACCCTATATTTGACGCATACTTTTAAACTCAGAGCTAGTGTTGTCGCGAACCCGGAATTTTCGGTTCGCGAACGGCGAACGCGAACTTCCGCAAATGTTCGCGAACAGGCGAACCGCCATTGACTTCAATGGGCAGGCGAATTTTAAAAACAACAGGGACTCTTTCTGGCCACAATAGTGATGGAAAAGCTGTTTCAAGGGGACTAACACCTGGACTGTGGCATGCCAGAGGGGGATCCATGGCAAAACTCCCATGGAAAATTGCACAGTTGATGCAGAGTCTGCTTTTAATCCATAAAGGGCAGAAATCACCTAACATTGACACCTGTCCTCAAAGCCCAGCCCTGATACACACTGACACAGAGCAGAATAGAGACTGTTCCCCCTACATAGGGTCACTTGGCAGATATGGATTGACACCTGTCCTCAAAACCCCTGATACACACTGACACAGAGCAGAATAGGGACTGTTCCCCCTACATAGGGTCACTTGGCAGATATGGATTGACACCTGTCCTCAAAACCCCTGATACACACTGACACAGAGCAGAATAGAGACTGTTCCCTGTCCACAGAGACCATGATACACACTGACACAGAGCAGAATAGGGACTGTTACCCCTACATAGGGTCACTTGGCAGATATGGATTGACACCTGTCCTCAAAACCCCTGATACACACTGACACAGAGCAGAATAGAGACTGTTCCCTGTCCACAGAGACCATGATATACACTGACACAGAGCAGAATAGGGACTGTTCCCCCTACATAGGGTCACTTGGCAGATATGGATTGACACCTGTCCTCAAAACCCCTGATACACACTGACACAGAGCAGAATAGAGACTGTTCCCTGTCCACAGAGACCATGATACACACTGACACAGAGCAGAATAGGGACTGTTCCCCCTACATAGGGTCACTTGGCAGATATGGATTGACACCTGTCCTCAAAACCCCTGATACACACTGACACAGAGCAGAATAGAGACTGTTCCCTGTCCACAGAGACCATGATACACACTGACACAGAGCAGAATAGAGACTGTTCACCGTCCACAGAGACCATGATACACACTGACACAGAGCAGAATAGGGACTGTTCCCCCTACATAGGGTCACTTGGCAGATATGGATTGACACCTGTCCTCTAAACCCCTGATACACACTGACACAGAGCAGAATAGAGACTCACGTAAATAGGGATTTTTTAGAGAAGGGGCGAAACCAAAAGAAAACGATAACGGAATTCTTCCCCCCCAGATCCCAAGAATTACCTTTAACAAATCGATTTATACCTCTAAGAGAAAGAAATACCCCAGGGAAAAGGAGGAGAACGAGCGGAGAAATAATGGGTGTTTAAAGCTCACCAGATTGCAAGAAGAAAACTTGGGTGTGTTTAATATTTCTGAATATCCTATAACATCTCAAGAGATCCACCTTTTAAGCAAGGGATTGAAATTTGTCCCAGAGGAACCTCCCAACCTTTTTCAACTCTTTATAGACACTCAAAAATTTGTAAGGAAAATGTCAATTAAGAGATTTTTTACCAAGAAGAGTAGTGAAGGGCAAATAAACGAATCAGCAAATATGGCAAGACCAATACAGAGGTTTAAACCGAAATCTAAATTTTGCCCAAATGAAAAAGGCAGCCAGATCGAAGCCTTTAATAAAATGATTTTGAGAGATTTTGAGAAAATGGGGAATAATTTACGTAAAGATAATAAACGTAAGAACCTAACTGATTTAGAAAATAATATTCTGACTAAACTAAAGGATAGAAGGGAGTTAACTATCAAAAGCGCAGACAAGGGAGGTGGTGTGGTCGTCATGTCTACTAAGTACTATGTAACAGAGGCATATAAGCTACTTGATGACCACCTCACTTATGAAAAACTGTCATACAATCCCAATCTGAAGTTTAAACTAGAACTAAAAGTTCTTTTAAATAATGCTAAAACACTTGGTACTTTGGATGAAGCTGCCTATTCTTTTGTTTACTCAGAGTTCCCGAGAGTCCCTACTTTTTATTTCCTTCCCAAGATCCACAAGTGTGAAGAAAGACCCCCAGGAAGACCAATAATCAGTGGCATCAATTCCCTGACGTGAAGGCTCTCTGAGTTTATAGATTTCCATCTTCAAAAATATGCTCAGGGAGCCTTGTCATATATCAAAGATACGAAACATCTCATCCAGGAATTAGAATCGATTGAATGGGATGAGAATTACGTATGGGCCACTTTGGACGTAACTTCTTTATATACCGTGATCGATCATGATCTAGGTATAGAAGCAGTTCGAAGGAATTTAGAGAGGGACTCTGATCTTGAACCTCCTTTTTGTTCTTTTTTGGAAGAAGCTATACGATTTATTCTTACTCACAATTTTTTCAGTTTTAATGAAGAATTTTTCTTACAAATAAAAGGCACGGCAATGGGCACCAAGTTTGCACCAAGTTATGCCAATGTGTTTATGGACCATTGGGAACAAACATCTATTTGGTCTAATAACCCTTTTGGTGCAAACTTGGTGCTCTGGAGACGGTATATAGATGACGTCCTTGTCATCTGGCGAGGTCCTCTAGAAGAACTGGATACAAGAAGTACAAATGTGTGAATTACAGGCGCTTATTTACTTAGTGATTATTTTCAAAGTAGCAGCTTGAACACTTTGTGGATGCTCCAAAAATCACCCCCCAATTTAGAAAGCAAAACAAAACACACAGAGAGGATAGAAAATAAAAGAATCGTCTCCACTCCGTGAGATATTAGTGCAGCGCTAATTAAGGATAAAGTCGACTCACCCTATTGATATTGATTGGGTGGTTCAACTCAGTTGGACATATATAGAGAAAACACAATAGAAAATATATAGTGCAGAGTTGTTTAAACCACAATTTAGAGTTGTCTGTAAATTAGCAAACTCACATGGTAACGAGCCTTTTCAGGGATAGGCTCTAAACTTTTCAGCTGGTATGTTTTAGGGTAACATACACCCCCCCTTTTTGGATCTCCTCAAAGGTCGTACTTCCAATATATATTGTGGCCGATTGAAAAAGCCTACAGGATAGGTGAAACGCGTTTCGGAGGAGCCATACACGTATTTTTTATTTGCATTTTACTTGTATTTTACTTGCATTTAATTTTAATTCCATTAAAAAGCACTTTACTGTGCATTTTTGACGAAAATTGGATCTAGTCTCCAGTGTTGCCCAGGTTCCAGAGGGAGCTGTCACCCTATATTTGACGCATACTTTTAAACTCAGAGCTAGTGTTGTCGCGAACCCGGAATTTTCGGTTCGCGAACGGCGAACGCGAACTTCCGCAAATGTTCGCGAACCGGCGAACCGCCATTGACTTCAATGGGCAGGCGAATTTTAAAAACAACAGGGACTCTTTCTGGCCACAATAGTGATGGAAAAGCTGTTTCAAGGGGACTAACACCTGGACTGTGGCATGCCAGAGGGGGATCCATGGCAAAACTCCCATGGAAAATTGCACAGTTGATGCAGAGTCTGCTTTTAATCCATAAAGGGCAGAAATCACCTAACATTGACACCTGTCCTCAAAGCCCAGCCCTGATACACACTGACACAGAGCAGAATAGAGACTGTTCCCCCTACATAGGGTCACTTGGCAGATATGGATTGACACCTGTCCTCAAAACCCCTGATACACACTGACACAGAGCAGAATAGGGACTGTTCCCCCTACATAGGGTCACTTGGCAGATATGGATTGACACCTGTCCTCAAAACCCCTGATACACACTGACACAGAGCAGAATAGAGACTGTTCCCTGTCCACAGAGACCATGATACACACTGACACAGAGCAGAATAGGGACTGTTACCCCTACATAGGGTCACTTGGCAGATATGGATTGACACCTGTCCTCAAAACCCCTGATACACACTGACACAGAGCAGAATAGAGACTGTTCCCTGTCCACAGAGACCATGATATACACTGACACAGAGCAGAATAGGGACTGTTCCCCCTACATAGGGTCACTTGGCAGATATGGATTGACACCTGTCCTCAAAACCCCTGATACACACTGACACAGAGCAGAATAGAGACTGTTCCCTGTCCACAGAGACCATGATACACACTGACACAGAGCAGAATAGGGACTGTTCCCCCTACATAGGGTCACTTGGCAGATATGGATTGACACCTGTCCTCAAAACCCCTGATACACACTGACACAGAGCAGAATAGAGACTGTTCCCTGTCCACAGAGACCATGATACACACTGACACAGAGCAGAATAGAGACTGTTCACCGTCCACAGAGACCATGATACACACTGACACAGAGCAGAATAGGGACTGTTCCCCCTACATAGGGTCACTTGGCAGATATGGATTGACACCTGTCCTCAAAACCCCTGATACACACTGACACAGAGCAGAATAGAGACTGTTCCCTGTCCACAGAGACCATGATACACACTGACACAGAGCAGAATAGAGACTGTTCACCGTCCACAGAGACCATGATACACACTGACACAGAGCAGAATAGGGACTGTTCCCCCTACATAGGGTCACTTGGCAGATATGGATTGACACCTGTCCTCTAAACCCCTGATACACACTGACACAGAGCAGAATAGAGACTCACGTAAATAGGGATTTTTTAGAGAAGGGGCGAAACCAAAAGAAAACGATAACGGAATTCTTCCCCCCCAGATCCCAAGAATTACCTTTAACAAATCGATTTATACCTCTAAGAGAAAGAAATACCCCAGGGAAAAGGAGGAGAACGAGCGGAGAAATAATGGGTGTTTAAAGCTCACCAGATTGCAAGAAGAAAACTTGGGTGTGTTTAATATTTCTGAATATCCTATAACATCTCAAGAGATCCACCTTTTAAGCAAGGGTTTGAAATTTGTCCCAGAGGAACCTCCCAACCTTTTTCAACTCTTTATAGACACTCAAAAATTTGTAAGGAAAATGTCAATTAAGAGATTTTTTATCAAGAAGAGTAGTGAAGGGCAAATAAACGAATCAGCAAATATGGCAAGACCAATACAGAGGTTTAAACCGAAATCTAAATTTTGCCCAAATGAAAAAGGCAGCCAGATCGAAGCCTTTAATAAAATGATTTTGAGAGATTTTGAGAAAATGGGGAATAATTTACGTAAAGATAATAAACGTAAGAACCTAACTGATTTAGAAAATAATATTCTGACTAAACTAAAGGATAGAAGGGAGTTAACTATCAAAAGCGCAGACAAGGGAGGTGGTGTGGTCGTCATGTCTACTAAGTACTATGTAACAGAGGCATATAAGCTACTTGATGACCACCTCACTTATGAAAAACTGTCATACAATCCCAATCTGAAGTTTAAACTAGAACTAAAAGTTCTTTTAAATAATGCTAAAACACTTGGTACTTTGGATGAAGCTGCCTATTCTTTTGTTTACTCAGAGTTCCCGAGAGTCCCTACTTTTTATTTCCTTCCCAAGATCCACAAGTGTGAAGAAAGACCCCCAGGAAGACCAATAATCAGTGGCATCAATTCCCTGACGTGAAGGCTCTCTGAGTTTATAGATTTCCATCTTCAAAAATATGCTCAGGGAGCCTTGTCATATATCAAAGATACGAAACATCTCATCCAGGAATTAGAATCGATTGAATGGGATGAGAATTACGTATGGGCCACTTTGGACGTAACTTCTTTATATACCGTGATCGATCATGATCTAGGTATAGAAGCAGTTCGAAGGAATTTAGAGAGGGACTCTGATCTTGAACCTCCTTTTTGTTCTTTTTTGGAAGAAGCTATACGATTTATTCTTACTCACAATTTTTTCAGTTTCAATGAAGAATTTTTCTTACAAATAAAAGGCACGGCAATGGGCACCAAGTTTGCACCAAGTTATGCCAATGTGTTTATGGACCATTGGGAACAAACATCTATTTGGTCTAATAACCCTTTTGGTGCAAACTTGGTGCTCTGGAGACGGTATATAGATGACGTCCTTGTCATCTGGCGAGGTCCTCTAGAAGAACTGGATACAAGAAGTACAAATGTGTGAATTACAGGCGCTTATTTACTTAGTGATTATTTTCAAAGTAGCAGCTTGAACACTTTGTGGATGCTCCAAAAATCACCCCCCAATTTAGAAAGCAAAACAAAACACACAGAGAGGATAGAAAATAAAAGAATCGTCTCCACTCCGTGAGATATTAGTGCAGCGCTAATTAAGGATAAAGTCGACTCACCCTATTGATATTGATTGGGTGGTTCAACTCAGTTGGACATATATAGAGAAAACACAATAGAAAATATATAGTGCAGAGTTGTTTAAACCACAATTTAGAGTTGTCTGTAAATTAGCAAACTCACATGGTAACGAGCCTTTTCAGGGATAGGCTCTAAACTTTTCAGCTGGTATGTTTTAGGGTAACATACACCCCCCCTTTTTGGATCTCCTCAAAGGTCGTACTTCCAATATATATTGTGGCCGATTGAAAAAGCCTACAGGATAGGTGAAACGCGTTTCGGAGGAGCCATACACGTATTTTTTATTTGCATTTTACTTGTATTTTACTTGCATTTAATTTTAATTCCATTAAAAAGCACTTTACTGTGCATTTTTTACGAAAATTGGATCTAGTCTCCAGTGTTGCCCAGGTTCCAGAGGGAGCTGTCACCCTATATTTGACGCATACTTTTAAACTCAGAGCTAGTGTTGTCGCGAACCCGGAATTTTCGGTTCGCGAACGGCGAACGCGAACTTCCGCAAATGTTCGCGAACCGGCGAACCGCGCGAACCGCCATTGACTTCAATGGGCAGGCGAATTTTAAAAACAACAGGGACTCTTTCTGGCCACAATAGTGATGGAAAAGCTGTTTCAAGGGGACTAACACCTGGACTGTGGCATGCCAGAGGGGGATCCATGGCAAAACTCCCATGGAAAATTGCACAGTTGATGCAGAGTCTGCTTTTAATCCATAAAGGGCAGAAATCACCTAACATTGACACCTGTCCTCAAAGCCCAGCCCTGATACACACTGACACAGAGCAGAATAGAGACTGTTCCCCCTACATAGGGTCACTTGGCAGATATGGATTGACACCTGTCCTCAAAACCCCTGATACACACTGACACAGAGCAGAATAGGGACTGTTCCCCCTACATAGGGTCACTTGGCAGATATGGATTGACACCTGTCCTCAAAACCCCTGATACACACTGACACAGAGCAGAATAGAGACTGTTCCCTGTCCACAGAGACCATGATACACACTGACACAGAGCAGAATAGGGACTGTTACCCCTACATAGGGTCACTTGGCAGATATGGATTGACACCTGTCCTCAAAACCCCTGATACACACTGACACAGAGCAGAATAGAGACTGTTCCCTGTCCACAGAGACCATGATATACACTGACACAGAGCAGAATAGGGACTGTTCCCCCTACATAGGGTCACTTGGCAGATATGGATTGACACCTGTCCTCAAAACCCCTGATACACACTGACACAGAGCAGAATAGAGACTGTTCCCTGTCCACAGAGACCATGATACACACTGACACAGAGCAGAATAGGGACTGTTCCCCCTACATAGGGTCACTTGGCAGATATGGATTGACACCTGTCCTCAAAACCCCTGATACACACTGACACAGAGCAGAATAGAGACTGTTCCCTGTCCACAGAGACCATGATACACACTGACACAGAGCAGAATAGAGACTGTTCACCGTCCACAGAGACCATGATACACACTGACACAGAGCAGAATAGGGACTGTTCCCCCTACATAGGGTCACTTGGCAGATATGGATTGACACCTGTCCTCAAAACCCCTGATACACACTGACACAGAGCAGAATAGAGACTGTTCCCTGTCCACAGAGACCATGATACACACTGACACAGAGCAGAATAGAGACTGTTCACCGTCCACAGAGACCATGATACACACTGACACAGAGCAGAATAGGGACTGTTCCCCCTACATAGGGTCACTTGGCAGATATGGATTGACACCTGTCCTCAAAACCCCTGATACACACTGACACAGAGTAGAATAGAGACTGTTCCCTGTCCACAGAGACCATGATACACACTGACACAGAGCAGAATAGGGACTGTTCCCCCTACATAGGGTCACTTGGCAGATATGGATTGACACCTGTCCTCAAAACCCCTGATACACACTGACACAGAGCAGAATAGAGACTGTTCCCTGTCCACAGAGACCATGATACACACTGACACAGAGCAGAATAGAGACTGTTCACCATCCACAGAGACCATGATACACACTGACACAGAGCAGAATAGGGACTGTTATCCCTACATAGGGTCACTTGGCAGATATGGATTGACACCTGTCCTCAAAACCCCTGATACACACTGACACAGAGCAGAATAGAGACTGTTCCCTGTCCACAGAGACCATGATACACACTGACACAGAGCAGAATAGAGACTGTTCACTGTCCACAGAGACCATGATACACACTGACACAGAGCAGAATAGGGACTGTTACCCCTACATAGGGTCACTTGGCAGATATGGATTGACACCTGTCCTCAAAACCCCTGATACACACTGACACAGAGCAGAATAGAGACTGTTCCCTGTCCACAGAGACCATGATACACACTGACACAGAGCAGAATAGAGACTGTTCACCGTCCACAGAGACCATGATACACACTGACACAGAGCAGAATAGGGACTGTTCCCCCTACATAGGGTCACTTGGCAGATATGGATTGACACCTGTCCTCAAAACCCCTGATACACACTGACACAGAGCAGAATAGAGACTGTTCCCTGTCCACAGAGACCATGATACACACTGACACAGAGCAGAATAGGGACTGTTACCCCTACATAGGGTCACTTGGCAGATATGGATTGACAAATCCCTGGCAAACAGCTACCACATGCAAGGAAGGCAGCAGGGGCGCAAATGACCCACTCCCGACGCGGGAAGGTAGTGACGACAAATAACAATACAGGACTCTTTAGAGGCCCTGTAATTGTAATCAGTCCACTTGAAATCCTTTAAAATGGATCAATTGGAGGGAAGTCTGGTGCAGAGCCACTGACCCATGCACAGGGCCAGCCTTAGGCCTTTGGGCGCCCTGTGCAAGAAATCTTCACCCTGTCACACCCATGTGCAAGAAATCTTCACCCTGTCACACACACACACACAGCAGACAGCCATACACATGCACACACACAACTGCGACTGACTAGGTTTGTCACCTCCTCAAAAGGACGCATGAGCCTACAGGCATTGCGCATGAGCGTCCAGTAACTTGGCAAAAAAATTCCCAGCTCCCCAGAGGCTGTCCTAGCACCCCGGTCATACAAATATTCATTAACAGCTTTTTCTTGTTGGAGCAGACGGTCGAACATTAGGAGTGTTGAATTCCAACGTGTAGGGCTGTCGCAAATCAAGCGCCTCACTGGCATGTTGTTTCGCCGCTGGATATCGGCAAAGTGAGCCATGGCTGTGTAGGAACGCCTGAAATGGCCACACACCTTCCTGGTCTGCTTCAGGACGTCCTGTAAGCCTGTGTACTTATGCACAAAGCGTTGTACGATCAGATTACACACATGTGCCATGCACGGCACATGTGTCAACTTGCCCAACTTCAATGCCGCTATCAAATTTGCTTGTCCGGTGTGACTCTCTGCTTTCAAGCAAGTCAAACCCAAGACGGCGTGACACTGCCGTATCCGGGATGTGGAATAGTACCTGGGGAGCTGGGGGGGTGCCGTTGATGTGGAGCAAGAAGCAGCGGCACAAGAGGACTCAGCCGAGGAGGTTATGGAAGAGGATGGAGTAGGAGGAGTAGAGGAGGTGGCAGCAGGACTGCCTGCAATTCGTGGCGGTGTCACCAACTCCTCTGCAATGCCACGCATTCCTTGCTTGTCAGCGGTCAGCAGGTTTACCCACTGCGCAGTGTAGGTGATATACCTGCCCTGACCATGCTTTGCAGACCAGGTATCAGTGGTCAGATGGACCCTTGCCCCAACACTGTGTGCCAGACATAATACAAAAGTATACGGTGAAAAGATAATCTGCACTCTGGTGTGCCAGACATGCCATGACTTCCTTTTGCACAATCAAGTACAAGTTGGGGATTGCCTTTTGTGAAAAGAAATTCCGGCCGGGTACCTTCCACTGCGGTGTCCCAATAGCTACAAATTTTTTGAACGCCTCAGACTCAACCAGATTGTATGGTAAAAGCTGGCGGGCTAATAGTTCGGACAAGCCAGCTGTCAGATGCTAGGCAAGGGGGTGACTTGGTGACATTGGCTTCTTACGCTCAAACATGTCCTTGACAGACACATGACTGTGGGCAGATGAGCGGGAACTGCTCAAGGCAGGAGACGGAGTGGCGGATGGTTGAGAGGGGGCAAGAAGGACAGCAGTGGTTGACGTGGCTGAAGATGCTGGACCAGGAGGAGGATGGCGGCTTAGAGTAGGCGTGCTGCTTGTACTCATGTGTTGATCCCATAGGCGTTTGTGATGTGAGATCATGTGCCTACGCAAAGCAGTTGTACCTAGGTGGGTGTTGGACCTCCCACGTTTCCTTTGGCACAGGTTGCAAATGGCATCGCTGTTGTAAGAGGCAGACACACAAAACAAATGCCACACTGCTGAGCTCTGCAATGACGGCATTCTGGTGGTGGACACAGCATGCGTTAATTGGCGTGCTGTCGGGCTGACCCCGGGTGCCGATGCATGCTGTCTGACTGTGCCACTAGCTCCTTGCGACGACCCCCCCTGCTTCCAACTCGTCTCCTCCTCCTCTCTGTCTCCCCATCTGAACTTTCGCCCTGTTCTTCTTCTTGCCGAGCGGGCACCCACGTGACATCCATGGACGCATCGTCATCATCAACCGCTTCGCTTGTATCTGACAACTCAGAAAAGGAAGCAGCAGCGGGTACAACATCATCATCATCACACCGTACCTCCATGTGTTTAATGCTGCCTGCCTGAGACATATCCCTGTTATCTACATCCTCTAGCAATAATGGTTGCGCATCACTCATTTCTTCAAACGGGTGTGTGAATAACTCCTCTGACATACCAAGTAAAGCGGCTGTGGTGCTAGTTTTGGTGGTGGCGGCAGGCGGGTGAGTGGTATCTTGAGAGGTGCCTGAAGCTAAGCTGGAGGAGGATGGTGCGTCAAGGTTCCGAGCGGAGGCTGTACAAGATTGGGTGTCCTGTGTTAGCCAGTCAACTAAGTCCTCAGAACTTTTCAAGTTCAGGGTACGTGGCTTCTGAAAACTGGGCATTATTCTAGGGCAAACGGGAATCACAGCACCACGACCACGACGGCCCCTGCGGGGTGGCCTGCCTCTGCCTGTCATTTTTTGGGGGATTAGTGGTACTATGCGTGCAAGCTACTGTGAGACCAGATATGATTGGCAATGTGCACTGGAACAGTTCTGCAGAGCACACGCTGAAGGAAGGACTGACAGAGCCGCTTGAAGACAAGTAACTGCTATTCAATCTATGTAACGGATCAACTGGCACCCCGACTGGGTACCTCTGTTGAAAGATGCTCCTAGCGCTTCCAGAGGACTCCAAGCACTCCACCAGACACCATAAGCACCGCAGGCTGCAGCTATCTCCCTTCAGAACGAAGCAGGAACAAGCTCTTACAAGAGCTCAGTGATTATAGCAAGGGAATATGCCTAGCATAGCAATCCCTTGTAGCAGATTCCCCCAATAAGAGACAGGACTCAAGTTGAGGGTAAAAAATAGAACTCTCTGGCTGCTAGCTTGCAGCCCTTTTTATTAGGTGCTCCCATGAAGGGGAGGGACACACACAGTAACGTACATTAACCAATCACACAATAGTTACATCCCACACATAGCCCTCCCCTCGACCTGTAAACTAATTATCTGTACACACAGGAAAATACAATTATCATAGGTAGGGAAAATGCAGTTTTTACACAACATTCATAACTCCCAAAATATACATCACATTCGCATAAAAATACATATTCACAATCAATCCATTCAGGGGAATAACATGTAAAAAAATGGCATGAATCAGACCAGGGGTTCAAAAGTTAGTAAAAGTATCTTTTGTTCCCCCTGGCTCAAACAGTAAAAGTAAAACATCCCCACAATGCATCCTGGCTTCCTCCCTTCTGCCCTGGAGATAATTGGAGAAGGAATCTAATTATCTCCAAAGACAGAGCCAAACTCCATTACCCACATGGCAGACAAAAAGACAGTAAAAGACATAAAATTACATACTGATACATTTAGTACATAAAACACACATTTCTACATATCCCCAGATAGCTTTGATCTGACTGCACATTATTAGATTAATGGCACTCAGATCACACAAATAAGCCTTTCTGCAGGGAAAATAAACAGTTTAACCTGCAGGGCCATAGTCCAAAGGCAAGAGGCGGGCAAGCAGCCCCCTCCAAGGACACGTGGCGAGGTCGGTTTCGCCACACTTCTCCCCTTTGCCCCCCAGACTAACAGGGTATCTGACCTCCTGCCGGTCAGTGCCCTGGTTAGTCCAGCAACCCACCCATGAAGCACAAACAGCAGTACAGCCCACCCACAATAAATGTTTACTCCACCTGGATAAAGTAGCAACTTGTCCATGTCCAGGTGCCTCACCACGGCTGTGTGGGGAGCTGGTAGACTGCCTTGGTGGGTTGCTGAGTGGGCAGAGACCAGCGGTACTCTGCCCTGGTGACAGCGCTACCACAGAAGTAGCCTGATTGGAGCCTGGTTGTGGGAGGGGGAGACCGACCGTCTCCCCTCTGGGTACACAGCTCTGGGGCTGGGGGACAGGACCAACCGTCCCTACCCCTTGGGCTGTAAGCGCAGAGACTACGGTCCCATCTGCACAGTTGCGGGGCTCAACATCTCCCCTTGGTGGGTTAGGCTGCCGCTGGAGAGAGGGTGTAACAAGCTCCTCTCTCTGGACTGTCAACTGCCGCTGGGGAGAGGGTTTAACAGGCTCCTCTCCCTGACACTCTCTCTGCTGGTGGAGAGGGGGACCAGCTGTCTCCCCTTTCATTATTTTGTCCTGCTGCTGGGGTGTGAGACTGACGGTCTCTGCTCCCTGCAGGACACACTGCCGCTGGGGAGGAAGGACGACACCTTCAGCTCCCTCGGGTTCTGTCAGGGTACCTGTGGTCTCTACCTCCGAAAGAGGTAGAGACTTAGCTGTTCCTCCATCCAGACGGTCTGATGGCTCCCTTCCCCGCGGTCTATCCGGTCATGCTAGGCCGGCCGCGAGGGAGTGACTGCCTTTTACAGCATCTAGGCAGGAAGTAGTCATCAGGACACTCCCCCGGAACAACCTGTCAGTCAATGGCTGCAGGACCAATCAGGACGCCTTGGGGGCGTGGTTACTGCTCTGAACAGGGTATTTAACAGAGCTTCTTTCATTAGCTCATTGCCCTGTCGTGGTTCTAGCTTGTTCTAGTCACTCAGTGCTTGTGTATTCTATTATCCCTTTTGGTTTTGACCCGGCTTGTTTACCTTACTCTGCTTATCTCTGTTACCCTTGATTCGGCTTGTCTCTCGCTTACCTGTCTTCTGTTACCCTCGACCTCGGCTTGTCTTTGACCATTCTATACTGTACTACTTACGTTAGTCCGGCCATTCTAAGGTCCGGTATACGTATCTGGCTACTGTTTGTACTCTGCGTGTTGGATCCCTGTCCCGATCCTGACATTACGACAGGGCCAATGGATCCTGCAAGTACAAACGGTCAGCTGGCTGCTCCTGATCCTAGGTTTGAAGCCATGGATCACAGAATGGATCAGATGGCGCTTGCGCTACAGGCTCTATTAGCTTGTGCCAATAACCCACCAGAGGAGATACGTAATACCCCTGTTTCTCCTGTCGGTTCAGGTCTAGAGGTAGCCACAGTGGGTGCTTCTTCTCACATTACCCCCCCAGTACGCTATGGTGGGGCTCCTGAGAAGTGTCGTGGTTTTTTAAACCAAATTAGTATCCACTTTGAATTGCAACCTCGCTCTTATCCTACAGATAGGGCAAAAGTAGGATTTATTATCACCCTACTCATTGAGAAAGCTCTGAGATGGGCCAACCCACTATGGGAGAACGATAATCCATTAGTTTATAACTATAACGCATTTGTAGCTGCTTTTCGAAGAACATTTGACCCTCCAGGTAGAAAGGTTAATGCAGCCAGATTACTGTTGCGCCTGAGACAGGAGAACCAAACACTGGTGGATTATGCACTAGAGTTCAGGTCTCTGGCGGCAGAAATCAAGTGGAATGAGCAGGCGTATATGGATGTATTTTTGAATGGCCTATCTGATGTAATCCTTGATGAGGTTGCTACCAGAGAACTCCCTGAGAATTTAGAGGATTTAATTTCGTTCATCTCTCGTATAGATGAACGTCTAAGAGAGAGACAGAACACTCGAGAGGGGAACCAGAGACCTTCTTTTAGGTTAGCTCCCGCTGTTCCAAGTCCTGACTCCACGATATCTTTGCTTACTGAACCTATGCAGATAGGGTATACCCGCCTCTCTGAGGAGGAAAGACAGCACAGGAGAAGAGAGGGTTTGTGTATGTATTGTGGAGCCAAGGGTCATTTACTCTCGAACTGTTCTAACCGCCCGGGAAACGCTCGCACCTAAGTCTCTCTAGAGGACAGGCCTTGGGTGTTTCTATTTTGTCCTCTACTCCTGATTATAAAGATCACAGGCTTCTGCTACCAGTTTCCTTAACTTGGGGGAAGGAAGTAGTAAGGGTTATGGCATTGATAGATTCCGGTGCTGCTGAGAATTTTATCGACCAAGCCTTTGCTAGTAAGAACAATTTCCCATCCCAGCTAAGAGAGACACCTTTGGCCGTTGAGGCCATAGATGGTAGACCACTACTAGACCCTGTTATCTTCCGTGAGACCATACCCATTAATTTAAAAGTGGGTATCCTACACGTGGAGAATTTATCTCTTCTGCTCATTTCGTCTCCTTCCGTTCCCATAGTTCTGGGGTACCCATGGTTGAAAAAACATAACCCTATTATCGATTGGGAGTTAGGAGAGATACTCTCGTGGGGCCAGGGCTGCCAGGATCGGTGTTTGTGCAAGGTTTCTCCATTAGCTAATATTAACATACCGGAGAATCCTACTCAGTCCACAGAAAGACAAATACCAGACCTTTACCTAGACTTAAGGGCAGTGTTTGACAAGAAGAATGCCGATTCTTTGCCTCCACACAGGTCATTTGACTGTAAGATTAAGCTTCTACCCGGCACTATGCCTCCGAGGGGCCATGTATATCCTTTGTCTGTTCAGGAAAACTCGGTTCTAGAGGAGTATATTCGGGAGAATTTAGAAAAGGGATTCATCAGGAGGTCTTCTTCTCCGGCCGGGGCTGGGTTCTTTTTCATTAAGAAGAAGGATGGCACGCTGAGACCTTGTATCGATTACCGAGGCTTGAATAAAATAACTGTCAGAAATGCCTATCCTATCCCACTGATTACCGAGTTATTTGATCGTCTTAAGGGCTCCAAAATCTTCACCAAGTTAGATCTCAGAGGGGCTTACAATTTGGTGAGAATCCAGCAAGGTCACGAGTGGATGACGGCATTCAATACCCGGTATGGCCATTACGAATACACTGTTATGCCATTTGGACTATGCAATGCTCCTGCAGTATTTCAAGATTTGATTAATGAGGTACTTAGGGAGTTTCAGCATGATTGTGTTATTGTTTACCTGGACGACATACTAATACACTCTAAGGAGATTGAGACTCACCATAGACAGGTCAGAAAGGTATTACACAAGCTGCTGCAACATGGTCTATATTGCAAATTGGAGAAGTGCAGTTTTGATCAGTCTCAGGTAGACTTTCTTGGATACGTGATTTCTGGGGAGGGTTTTAAAATGGATCCTGTAAAACTTCAATCTATTTTAGACTGGCCCTTGCCCAAAGGACTCAAGGCTATCCAAAGGTTTATTGGTTTTTCCAACTACTATAGGCGCTTCATTAAAGGATACTCCTCTATCATTGCGCCTATTACCAATATGACCAAACAAGGGGCTGATACTAAGTTCTGGTCTAAGGAAGCTCTGGGTGCTTTCAAGACTCTCAAGGAACTTTTTGCCTCGGCTCCCATTCTAGTCCATCCTGATACGACTCTGCCTTTCTTGCTCGAGGTCGATGCCTCTGAGACAGCAGTTGGGGCTGTTCTGTCTCAAAGGTTAGGGGTGGATAAACCGTTACACCCTTGTGGTTTCTTCTCTAAGAAATTTTCTGGGCCTGAGAGCAGATATGACATCGGGGAAAGGGAACTGTTAGCAGTCATTAAAGCCTTAAAGGAGTGGAGACATTTGTTGGAGGGGACCCTACACCCTATTACGATTTTGACGGACCACAAAAACTTGTCCTATATTGGGGAGGCTAAGCGCTTATCCTCTAGACAAGCTCGTTGGTCCTTATTCCTGACTCACTTCAATTATGTACTGACTTACAGACCTGGTTCTAAAAACTCTAAAGCCGATGCATTATCTCGCCAATATGAACCTTCTACTGTACCTGAACCAGTTCTTTCTTCTATAGTTCCGAAATGCAATATCATTGCTAATACGAATCTCAGGATTCATTCTCCATTACTGGCCGAGATCATTAAGTTGCAACATCTAGCACCTAAACAGACTCCTGCGGGCCGTCATTTCGTTCCTCCTGCTCTTCAACTGGAACTTTTACAGTGTTTACATAATAGCAAGATGGCGGGACATCCTGGTATTCGCAAAACTTACGCGTTGATCTCTAAGGACTTCTGGTGGCCTGCTTTACGGAGGGACATTGAGGAGTTCATCGCTGCATGTGAAGTTTGTACTAAAACCAAACAACCCCATACGCTTCCATGTGGATTCCTGCAACCCTTGGAGGTTCCAGAAAAACCATGGTCCTGTTTGGCCATGGACTTTATTGTCGATCTACCTATCTCTAAAAGACAGACTGTTATCCTCACCGTGGTTGACAGGTTTACTAAGATGGCACACTTCATTCCCCTGCCTAAACTCCCGTCTTCTCCCGAATTGGCAGACATATTCGCTAAGGAGATTTTTCGCCTACATGGGATACCCTCTCAAATTGTATCGGACAGAGGCTCCCAATTTGTTTCCCGCTTTTGGAGGTCCTTCTGCTCTCAACTTGGTATTAAATTAAACTTTTCTTCTGCCTATCATCCTCAGTCTAACGGAGCTGCTGAACGTACCAACCAGAAAATTGAACAATATTTACGATGCTTTGTTTCTGAACACCAGGATGATTGGGTCGGTTTGATTCCTTGGGCGGAGTTTGCACACAACAATCTCGTTTGCGATTCTACTCATTCAAGCCCCTTCTTCATGAATTATGGTTTTCATCCGTCTATTCTTCCTTCGGATTCCCCTTCCCAGGGGGTGCCGTCGGTTGATGTTCATGTTGCCAATTTGAGGAAGTTGTGGGATCAAACTCGACAAATCCTTGTGCACAACTCTATGTTGGTCAAGAAACACGCTGATAAACGTAGAAGGGCGGCTCCGGTCTTTGTTCCAGGTGATAGGGTATGGCTGAGCACGAGGAACATCCGTTTAAAAGTGCCCTCCATGAAGTTCGCTCCTCGTTATATTGGACCCTACAGGGTGCTGACCCGTATCAATCCAGTTGCGTATCGTTTAGCTCTTCCTAATACCTTACGCATCCCGAACTCGTTTCACGTTTCATTGCTGAAACCACTCATATGTAACAGATTTTCCTCCACAATAGCCCCTCCTCGCCCCGTTCAGGTGGAGGGTCAGGAGGAGTATGAGGTTAACTCTATTATTGATTCTCGAATCTCCCGGGGGAGAGTACAATATCTGGTTGATTGGAAGGGATATGGTCCTGAGGAGAGGAGTTGGGTACCTCAGGAGGATGTTCATGCTCCCCGTCTCCGCAGGGCGTATCACTCTCGCTTCCCATCTCGTCCCGGTTCATTCCGCCCGGTGGGCGTATCTGAGAGGGGGGGTACTGTCAGGGTACCTGTGGTCTCTACCTCCGAAAGAGGTAGAGACTTAGCTGTTCCTCCATCCAGACGGTCTGATGGCTCCCTTCCCCGCGGTCTATCCGGTCATGCTAGGCCGGCCGCGAGGGAGTGACTGCCTTTTACAGCATCTAGGCAGGAAGTAGTCATCAGGACACTCCCCCGGAACAACCTGTCAGTCAATGGCTGCAGGACCAATCAGGACGCCTTGGGGGCGTGGTTACTGCTCTGAACAGGGTATTTAACAGAGCTTCTTTCATTAGCTCATTGCCCTGTCGTGGTTCTAGCTTGTTCTAGTCACTCAGTGCTTGTGTATTCTATTATCCCTTTTGGTTTTGACCCGGCTTGTTTACCTTACTCTGCTTATCTCTGTTACCCTTGATTCGGCTTGTCTCTCGCTTACCTGTCTTCTGTTACCCTCGACCTCGGCTTGTCTTTGACCATTCTATACTGTACTACTTACGTTAGTCCGGCCATTCTAAGGTCCGGTATACGTATCTGGCTACTGTTTGTACTCTGCGTGTTGGATCCCTGTCCCGATCCTGACAGGTTCACACTGTCGCTGGGGAGGAAGGATTGCACCCTCAGCTCCCTGGGGTACACACTGCCGCTGGGGAGGAAGGACGACACCTTCGGCTCCCTGGGTTACACACTGCCGCTGGGGAGGATGGATTGCACCTTCAGCTCCCTGGGGTACACACTGCCGCTGGGGAGGAGAAATATCACTTACCTCCCCCTGGTACTCCGGCTGCTGTTGGGGGGGAGGTTGATGCTCTCCACTTTCTGTAACTCCAGCTCTAGTTGGGGATCTGGGCCGGTTGCCCAGCATCCCTGTAGGGCCGGTGGAGAGATCTCGGTCCCATCTCCACCTGCCTGCAGGGGGTCCTCCCAGGACCAGTCTATGAGGTCCTCTACCTCGGGTACCTCTGGTTGCTGTTGGGGAGGGAGACCGGTTGTCTCTTCCTCCAATAACACATTCTGCCGCTGGGGAGTGAGACCGACTGTCTCCCCTCCCTGTAAAACATACTGCCGCTGGGGATCTGGGCCGGGTGCCCAGCATCCCTGTAGGGCCGGTGGAGAGATCTCGGTCCCATCTCCACCTGCCTGCAGGGGGTCCTCCCAGGACCAGTCTATGAGGTCCTCTACCTCGGGTACCTCTGGTTGCTGTTGGGGAGGGAGACCGGTTGTCTCTTCCTCCAATAACACATTCTGCCGCTGGGGAGTGAGACCGACTGTCTCCCCTCCCTGTAAAACATACTGCCGCTGGGGATCTGGGCCGGGTGCCCAGCATCCCTGTAGGGCCGGTAGAGAGACTCGGTCCCATCTCCACCGGCCACCTCGGTTTCTTCCTCGTCCCACTCTACCTGTGGCTGGAGTTTCTCCCAACGTGCCCACTGGCCTTCCCTCAACGCCCTGTGTTGAAGGTTCCGGTTTACCATGTCCCACACGAACCGCACGTATTTCTCCTCTGGATTGGGTCCGTAAAACTTCAGGTGTAACCCTACCATCGTGCCAAACTCTAGTACGGAGTAGCTATACGCCATGCTTGCTGTAGCCACTGCTGGTTCCATTATGTTGCTGAAGATAAGGACGCTGCACAACTCCACACGTTACCGGTGTCTCCGAGCTGCTTCTCCTCGCACTAGGACACCATCCCACCACTTGCCACCAATGTAACGGAACAACTGGCACCCCGACTGGGTACCTCCGTTGAAAGATGCTCCTAGCGCTTCCAGAGGACTCCAAGCACTCCACCAGACACCATAAGCACCGCAGGCTGCAGCTATCTCCCTTCAGAACGAAGCAGGAACAAGCTCTTACAAGAGCTCAGTGATTATAGCAAGGGAATATGCCTAGCATAGCAATCCCTTGTAGCAGATTCCCCCAATAAGAGACAGGACTCAAGTTGAGGGTAAAAAATAGAACTCTCTGGCTGCTAGCTTGCAGCCCTTTTTATTAGGTGCTCCCATGAAGGGGAGGGACACACACAGTAACGTACATTAACCAATCACACAATAGTTACATCCCACACATAGCCCTCCCCTCTACCTGTAAACTAATTATCTGTACACACAGGAAAATACAATTATCATAGGTAGGGAAATGCAGTTTTTACACAACATTCATAACTCCCAAAATATACATCACATTCGCATAAAAATACATATTCACAATCAATCCATTCAGGGGAATAACATATAAAAAAATGGCATGAATCAGACCAGGGGTTCAAAAGTTAGTAAAAGTATCTTTTGTTCCCCCTGGCTCAAACAGTAAAAGTAAAACATCCCCACAATGCATCCTGGCTTCCTCCCTTCTGCCCTGGAGATAATTGGAGAAGGAATCTAATTATCTCCAAAGACAGAGCCAAACTCCATTACCCACATGGCAGACAAAAAGACAGTAAAAGACATAAAATTACATACTGATACATTTAGTACATAAAACACACATTTCTACATATCCCCAGATAGCTTTGATCTGACTGCACATTATTAGATGAATGGCACTCAGATCACACGAATAAGCCTTTCTGCAGGGAAAATAAACAGTTTAACCTGCAGGGCCATAGTCCAAAGGCAAGAGGCGGGCAAGCAGCCCCCTCCAAGGACACGTGGCGAGGTCGGTTTCGCCACCCACAATCTATAACAGTGAAAAACAAATTTTGGTTTTAAAAGCACGCTATAGAGACACCAAATATGATTGGCAACTGTCAAAGCACGCTGGCACAGGTCTGCAGAGCAAACGCTGAAGTAGGCCTGACACACAGATGCTTGCAGACAACTAACTGATCTTCTATTACAGTGAAAAAAAATGATTTCTTTAAAATCTAAAGCTTAAGCTATTGTTAAAACAGATATGAGTGGTGGCACTGACTGTGCAAATGGGCAAGGCATCCAACCTGACACAGAAGCTGGCAGGCAGGCAACTGCTCTTCTATTACAGTGAAAACAAATTATTTATTTTAAATCTAAAGCTTAACCAATTGTTAAAACAGATATGAGTGGTGGCACTGGGCAAGTAGGCACAGTATCCAATGTGAACCTCACACAGAAGCTGGCAGGCAGGCAACTGCTCTTCTATTACAGTGGAAACAAAATTTTGGTTGTAAAAGCACGCTATAGAGACACAAGATATGAGTGGCAACTGTCAAAGCACGCTGGCACAGGTCTGCAGAGCACACGCTGAAGTAGGCCTGACACCCAGACGCTTGCAGACAACTAACTGCTCTTCTATTACAGTGAAAAAATAATATTTATTTTAAATGTAAAGCTTAACCAATTGTTAAAACAGATATGAGTGGTGGCACTGGGCAAGTAGGCACAGTATCCAATGTGAACCTCACACAGAAGCTGGCAGGCAGGCAACTGCTCTTCTATTACAGTGGAAACAAAATTTTGGTTGTAAAAGCACGCTATAGAGACACAAGATATGAGTGGCAACTGTCAAAGCACGCTGGCACAGGTCTGCAGAGCACACGCTGAAGTAGGCCTGACACCCAGACGCTTGCAGACAACTAACTGATCTTCTATTACAGTGAAAAAAAATGATTTCTTTAAAATCTAAAGCTTAAGCTATTGTTAAAACAGATATGAGTGGTGGCACTGGGCAAGTGGGCACAGTATCCAATGTGAACCTCACACAGAAGCTGGCAGGCAGGCAACTGCTCTTCTATTACAGTGGAAACAAAATTTTGGTTGTAAAAGCACGCTATAGAGACACCAGATATGAGTGGCAACTGTCAAAGTACGCTGGCAGGGTTGTGCAGGGCACACGCTGAAGTAGGCCTGACACCCAGACGCTTGCAGACAACTAACTGATCTTCTATTACAGTGAAAAAAAATGATTTCTTTAAAATCTAAAGCTTAAGCTATTGTTAAAACAGATATGAGTGGTGGCACTGGGCAAGTGGGCACAGTATCCAATGTGAACCTCACACAGAAGCTGGCAGGCAGGCAGGCAACTGCTCTTCTATTACAGTGGAAACAAAATTTTGGTTGTAAAAGCATGCTATAGAGACACCAGATATGAGTGGCAACTGTCAAAGTACGCTGGCAGGGTTGTGCAGGGCACACGCTGAAGGAAGGCCTGACAGAGCCGCTTGAAGGACACTGACTGTCTGCTATTAGCTTACACTGGAAACCTTTTTTCTTTGTAAAAGCACGCTAAAGAGACACCAGATATGAGTGGCAACTGTCAAAGCATGCTGGCACAGGTCTGCAGAGCACACGCTGAAGTAGGCCTGACACCCAGACGCTTGCAGACAACTAACTGCTCTTCTATTACAGTGAAAAAAAAATATTTATTTTAAATGTAAAGCTTAACCAATTGTTAAAACAGATATGAGTGGTGGCACTGGGCAAGTAGGCACAGTATCCAATGTGAACCTCACACAGAAGCTGGCAGGCAGGCAACTGCTCTTCTATTACAGTGGAAACAACATTTTGGTTGTAAAAGCACGCTATAGAGACACAAGATATGAGTGGCAACTGTCAAAGCATGGTGGCACAGGTCTGCAGAGCACACGCTGAAGTAGGCCTGACACCCAGACGCTTGCAGACAACTAACTGATCTTCTATTACAGTGAAAAAAAATGATTTCTTTAAAATCTAAAGCTTAAGCTATTGTTAAAACAGATATGAGTGGTGGCACTGGGCAAGTGGGCACAGTATCCAATGTGAACCTCACACAGAAGCTGGCAGGCAGGCAACTGCTCTTCTATTACAGTGGAAACAAAATTTTGGTTGTAAAAGCACGCTATAGAGACACCAGATATGAGTGGCAACTGTCAAAGTACGCTGGCAGGGTTGTGCAGGGCACACGCTGAAGGAAGGCCTGACAGAGCCGCTTGAAGGACACTGACTGTCTGCTATTAGCTTACACTGGAAACCTTTTTTCTTTGTAAAAGCACGCTAAAGAGACACCAGATATGATTGGCAACTGTCAAAGCACGCTGGCACAGGTCTGCAGAGCACACGCTGAAGTAGGCCTGACACCCAGACGCTTGCAGACAACTAACTGATCTTCTATTACAGTGAAAAAAAATGATTTCTTTAAAATCTAAAGCTTAAGCTATTGTTAAAACAGATATGAGTGGTGGCACTGGGCAAGTGGGCACAGTATCCAATGTGAACCTCACACAGAAGCTGGCAGGCAGGCAACTGCTCTTCTATTACAGTGGAAACAAAATTTTGGTTGTAAAAGCACGCTATAGAGACACCAGATATGAGTGGCAACTGTCAAAGTACGCTGGCAGGGTTGTGCAGGGCACACGCTGAAGGAAGGCCTGACAGAGCCGCTTGAAGGACACTGACTGTCTGCTATTAGCTTACACTGGAAACCTTTTTTCTTTGTAAAAGCACGCTAAAGAGACACCAGATATGATTGGCAACTGTCAAAGCACGCTGGCACAGGTCTGCAGAGCACACGCTGAAGTAGGCCTGACACCCAGACGCTTGCAGACAACTAACTGATCTTCTATTACAGTGAAAAAAAATGATTTCTTTAAAATCTAAAGCTTAAGCTATTGTTAAAACAGATATGAGTGGTGGCACTGACTGTGCAAATGGGCAAGGCATCCAACCTGACACAGAAGCTGGCAGGCAGGCAACTGCTCTTCTATTACAGTGAAAACAAATTATTTATTTTCAATCTAAAGCTTAACCAATTGTTAAAACAGATATGAGTGGTGGCACTGGGCTAGTGGGCACAGTATCCAATGTGAACGTCACACAGAAGCTGGCAGGCAGGCAACTGCTCTTCTATTACAGTGAAAAAAAATATTTATTTAAAATCTAAAGCTTAACCAATTGTTAAAACAGATATGAGTGGTGGCACTGACTGTGCAAATGGGCAAGGCATCCAACCTGACACAGAAGCTGGCAGGCAGGCAACTGCTCTTCTATTACAGTGAAAAAAAAATATTTATTTTAAATCTAAAGCTTAACCAATTGTTAAAACAGATATGAGTGGTGGCACTGGGCAAGTGGGCACAGTATCCAATGTGAACCTCACACAGAAGCTGGCAGGCAGGCAACTGCTCTTCTATTACAGTGAAAAAAAATATATTTATTTTAAATGTAAAGCTTAACCTATTGTTAAAACAGATATGAGTGGTGGCACTGGGCAAGTAGGCACAGTATCCAATGTGAACCTCACACAGAAGCTGGCAGGCAGGCACCTGCAATTACATTACACAGGAAAAAAAAAAAAAGCAGCCTGATGTTATAGCCCTAAAAAGGGCTTTTTGGGGTGCTGTCCTTACAGCAGAGATCAGATGAGTCCTTCAGGATTGTAGTGGACACTGAATACCCTAGCCTAGCTATCAATTTCCCTATCTAATCAGCAGCAGCTAAACTTTCCCTCCTCTCACTAAGCATGCATCTTCCGAATGAATCGAAAATGGATGCTGGGAGGGAGGTTGGAGGGTGTGGAAGGGAGGGAGTGCTGCTGATTGGCTGGAATGTGTCTGCTGACCGAGAGGCACAGGGTCAAAGTTTGCCCAATGATGACGAATAGGGGGCGGATAGAACTGCGCATGTGTCCGCCCGCCGCGGCGAACGCGAACACGCTAATTTCGCCGGGAACTGTTCGCCGGTGGACAGTTCGGTACATCACTACTCAGAGCCAGTTTGGAAGGCTCTGAGCCAGGTGAGCAAATTCTGTAATTACCAATATTGTGTTTTACACCTACAGATCTCACTTAGAGATTCTTTTATGTTCCCTTTCTCCACAATATATATTGGAAGTACGACCTTTGAGGAGATCCAAAAAGGGGGGTGTATGTTACCCTAAAACATACCAGCTGAAAAGTTTAGAGCCTATCCCTGAAAAGGCTCGTTACCATGTGAGTTTGCTAATTTACAGACAACTCTAAATTGTGGTTTAAACAACTCTGCACTATATATTTTCTATTGTGTTTTCTCTATATATGTCCAACTGAGTTGAACCACCCAATCAATATCAATAGGGTGAGTCGACTTTATCCTTAATTAGCGCTGCACTAATATCTCACGGAGTGGAGACGATTCTTTTATTTTCTATCCTCTCTGTGTGTTTTGTTTTGCCCTCTAGAAGAACTGAGGGATTTTTTCACCTACGTTAACAACAACTCCCTATCTCTGATTTTTACCCTGAAGATAGGTATCTCGGATATAGACTTTCTAGACCTGTCCATTTATATCGAAAATGGAGCCATCAAAACCAAAACTTTTTTCAAGAACACTGATATCAATAGTTTTATTGATATCAACAGTGGGCACCATCCTAATTGGCTAAAGGGGGTTCCCAAAAGCCAGTTCATTAGGATGCGGAGAAACTGCAGTGATGTAGACTCATTTTACACTCAAGCTGAAGTTTTGAAAGGCCGTTTTCTGGAGAAAGGCTATGATCCAGAGTGTCTGGATGCAGAAATGAATAAGGTGGGAAGCATTAACCGTAGTGATCTCCTTATAGACAAAAGAAAGGATACTTTTAGGAATTCTACATTTGATTTTTCTTTCAACACACAATATAGCTCCAAAGCCTTCGATATTCAAAGGATCATTAAAAAACATTGGGGGTTGTTGAGGGAGGACAAATATCTTAATCAACAGATTCCCCATCTTCCCAAAGTCATATTTAGGAGAGGAGTTAATCTGAAACAAATTTTAGCACCAAGTACCTTTAGATCTGGAAAGAGTAAAACAAAATGTAAAGAGGGTTACCGCACATGTGGAAGTTGTGTTAGTTGTAATCACAAACTCAAGAGTACCACGAGTTTTGTGAGCACAGTTAACAAGAAAAGGTTCCAAATCAAAGGCAATCTATCCTGTTTTTCAACGCATGTTGTATACCTACTCACATGTGGGTGTGGGATGCAATATGTGGGAAGAACAGGAAGAAAAGCCAAAGTTAAGTTCCAGGAGCATAGACGTAACATCAAAAACCATTGCTAACACATTCAGTGCCAGTGCACTGTAACAAATGTTCAGCTTTCAGCTTTAATACCCTCCAATGTATCATCATTGAACAAGTAGTTTTAGATGATAGGGGAGGTGATCTGATGTTATTACTGAGGAAAAAGAGAGGGATATTGGATACATACCCTACAAACTATGCAACCTAGGGGACCTAACGTTGATTTTGATTTGGTTTGTTTTCTTTAATCAACACCTTCTTTTATACACTTTCTGCACTTTTTCTGCCTCTAGCCTCAATAATGATTAACATGTGATTTGTTAATGTGGTCTAACTAAGTATATATAACGTTTGAGGAATACAGTGTACTTTTATTTTTAATTTCATTTTCATACTATATTCTGTATTGTCATCAAGGGCTTGTAAATAGTTGTGAGGGATTTATCCCTTTAGAAAATACCATCATGTCTAAAATGATTATTACTGTTGCATATCTATATTGTTAAACTGTTTTCTTATTTGTGGTTGCTTTCTGCTCTATAACGAGCGGTGGAACGCATATCAGGTGGAACGCACAGATAATTCCGGAAGAGAGACGCGAGTCGCATATCCGGTTGCGTCATCAGCTCGCACCCGGAAGTACTGTAGACGGACGAATCCAGAAGCGAGCTAACGATTGGAGGACACTCCGGGCGCGCCAAAACCGGACGGATTTAAAAAGAGCCATCAGTATTATATGGAAGATTATACCTACACACAAAAGGACGTTTTTGCCCCTGAGGAAGTTCAAGGACGTTTGAACAAAATGCGTAGGGCTTATTGATAGTGTTCCAGAGTTTTTATTGTTTGTATTAGGCTGTTTTATTTATTTTTATTATTTTGACTGGGTTAAGTTGATCCTGTGATTCATCTTGTGATCCTGAGACCGGTTGATTTTATATGCCTGTTTGCCACTACAACACTGTAAGTGTGCCTTAATATTAAAGTGTATTTTTTTACCAAGATACTCTGCACTATTTTGTTTTTCTATTCCCTTCTATGTACATTATGATGGTCCATCTATCCTGAGATATTCATCGCTTTATAAGATATGCCTACAATCAATTTTGGTTTGTGAGTGTGAATTACTATTTATACTTCCACTCCCCCTTATAAGTCAACAGTATTATGCTATGTTTGTTTCTGTTATTATTGTATTGTAGATCCATTTTTTCCCAGTGCTTCCCACATACACATTCAGAGAAAAGGCAGTGTTTACTTCACTGTGTGGTAACACCTCTAGTGGCAGTCACTCAGATGTCTGCTAGAGGTGCTACCTGGGTCAGTGCTGCACACTGTGTAGATGCTGAATGTTCCCCATGAAGATGCATTTATTCAATGCATCTCTATAAGAATATGCTGATTGGCACAGCACTGCATTTTGCTTAGCCCCCAATGCTTTCCTATGGGAAAGCATTACATTGGCTCAGATCATCAAAGTTGATTATCTCAGCCAAGGAGGTGGAGGCTGTAGCCAGCCGTGATGAGACTCGCACATTGGTGGCAAGAAGGTTAATTTTCTTTACTTTGAAAGTATAGAGAGAGGGGCCTGGGAACTAAACAGCAATTTTAAAACTATATTGTCAGGAATACATGTTTGTATTCCTGACACTATAATATTCCTTTAAGCCTCATCCTGCATGGCGGTTAACATCATCTTTGCATTTTCCCTCATAATGTGCATTCTGGCTGTCACCATGCAACGTCAGGTCCCTTATCTCACCACAGTGCCAAGATATGCAATCTTCCCAAGCTTAATTGTTTAGAGTTACACTCACAGATGAAAGCTTTGGTTCAGTGTTGTGGTTTATTATGATGTTTGCAGAACCTCTCAGTAGTATTGTATTCCCACAATACACAATCCCCTGTTACATGTACCATCTATCTTGCAGCAGACCTTGTTGTTAATAGCTTTATTCACAAAAAATCATAAATTAAGCAGCATCTCGAAAGGAGGATGCAGCTTTGATCTTTCCTAGGATTGAAATGAATCAATACCGTTCATGTGAGCTGTGATAAAATAATAAAATAGTACTGCTATAAGTGATGGCATGATTCATAGCTTTTTAAACTGAAATGTTGCAGGTCCACTTAATGCTAAAATGAATAAAAAGCCAAATGTGTATCTCAGCTGTATAAACAATTCACTTGATGTTTTATTTTAAGGAAGTTATAGCACTACGTCAATTTTAATCCCATGTGAAGATACTGTTAATTTTAATTATGACTCAAAAATAAAAAAAAAGTACTCAAATACATAAAACAGGTTGTCGTTCACAATATTCACACTGTTAGGGATTTATTTTTGATTGAATTCCATCACAACTGTTTGCTTTATCTATTCTGATTTTGTCAAGTCACATACCTACTTGTTTCTGTTGAAAATGTCAAATGTCAAAACCAGGGCATTCTCATTTTTACCTGATTTCCACAGGTTTCTTCTAGATATATTTTTTTATTGTTGAATATATTCTAAAATAATTAGAAGCAGTATGAAGCAAAACACAGATGTACAATGATCTAGTAATCAAAACTTGTATGAACACATTGATGAATAAAAACTTAAAGAGATACTCTGCTGCACAAATAGAAATAAATAAAAATCACTTTTTAGTAGATAAATCCCGAATGAAAGTATGACTGCCTTTTTGTATGCATTTTTGCATTGATGGTATAACTAAAAAAAAAAACAACTTACAAAAACTGCAATTCTATTGCTTACTGCCTTTGCAGGCCCTCCCATTCTATCCCTGCCCAGGGGCTGTCCAATCACAGACTTCTCAATGCAGCTCAATGAAAAATCTTTGCAAGGAAGGTTTTTGGGTAGTTGCCTGCCTCTTGAGTTTCACAGAGATAAACAAGCTAGGAAGTAACTGAACCATTTGTCTGACTGAAAACCAGGGGAGTGTAACATGGTAAATTTCTAAAATTACTATTTTGTATTGAAATCTGACATTTTTGCACAACGAATAAAAAGGACAAATGTTTCTAACAAAACATTTCAGCAAGCCAAAGTGATTTAAGGATCAAGAGTGTACCTTTAATGCTGGTATTTATTTGGAAAACTTTTACATCGAAAACTAATTGATTTATTTTTTTAAATAGCAAGAAAATTACACAATTAGCCTATGACCATATATAGTTTAATTTTACATTTTGTTGAAAGAACCACTAATAATTAATATGCAAATTAAAATGTAAAACAAATGTACAAAGAAATGTAAATACAAACCTAAATTTGGTAATGGTAGTAATCTCAGGTAGCTTGAAGATTAGGAATTAACACATTAACACATTAAGTACTGAGCTGTTGGTTAGTGAGTAAAAATCAAGACCAGGGTTAGGGGCAACCTTTTTTACTCCAAGGGTTGTGGACTACATCTCCCATAATGCTCTTACACCCATAATGCGGACATAGCATCAGGTAAGACATAGTCCACAGCATCTGGGGCGCCGAATGTTACCTACCCGATCTGGGCATTGGTGATGTGAATGAGGAACTCATTCTAAACATAAACTAAGCCTTTTAAATGAGACAATACTTATACTGATAACAAACTCACCTTTTTTTCTCTCAAACTTATATAATAGTATTGATAAATTCAATAGATCAGAGGTTCCCACATCAGTTCTCATGGCCCACAACAATCCAGGATTTATATATTTCCCTTTTTTTATTTCCAGGGAGATAATGACAAAACCTGGACTGTTGGTGGGATATGAAGACTTGTTTGGGAACCAGGGCCGGTGCAAGGATTGTTGCCGCCCTAGGCAAAATTAAAGTTTGCCACCCCCCCATGTGACATCACAATGCCCCACCCATAGGATCTGCCATGTTAACTAACACCAGTGCTGCAGTGCCGCTGTGTTTACATTAAAAGGCCTGGAGGGACAGGCTATAGACACCAGAACCACTACATTAAGCTGCAGTGGTTCTGGGGACTATAGTGTTTCTTCAATGTGAGGTAAATTAGAGATTAATGACACAAATAATATACTAGATTGCCTACTTACAACCAGATGAGGATGATGATGGACTCTAGCTGTAGTCTGGCTCCACTGGTCTGGTGTAGAAAAGGCTCTCTGGAGGCTGTTTGTAACTGTGGTCAAAAAAATCAATGTTCTGGGAGAACGGGAAGCAGCTCCATTTTTTGGGGGCCCTTTACACATCTCAAGGTCTGGGTCCCAGGGTCCACCTTCATGTTCAACCAATGAGTTTGTTCACAGGGGATGGAGTGTGTAGGGGATGTCCTGATATGTGTGTAAGGAATGCATTGTGTGAATCTGTGTTTGTATGTATAAGGGCTGCACGGTGTGTTTCTGTGTATGTATGGGAGGCAGTGTGTGCGTCTGTAAGGGGTGCATTGAGTGTGTGTAAGTGATGCATTGTGTGTTTCTGTGTGTGTAAGGGATGCATTGTGTGTAAGGGTTGCATTGCTTGTGTGTGTGTGTGTGTGTGTGTCTGTGTGTGTAATGCATTGTTTGTGCAATGCATTGTGTGTTTTTCTGTGTGCAAGGGGTGCATTGTCTTTGTGTGTAAGGGGTGCATTGTGTGTGTGTGTGTGATGGATGTCAATCTCTCCCCCATCCCTTGTCACTCTCTTCTCCCCCTCTCCCTCCCTTGTCACTCTCTTCTCCCTCCTCCCTTGTCACTCTCTTCTCCCCCAGTTGTCACTCTCTTCTCCCCTCTCCCTCCCCACTCTCATTCCCCCTCCCTCCCCTGTCACTCTCATCCCCCTGTCAATTTCTTTCTCTCCCCCATCAATTCCCCTCCCTGTCAATTTATTTCTCCCCCTGTCAATTTATTTCTTTCCCCCTGTCAATTTATTTCTCTCCCCCGTCAATTTCTTTCTCTCCCCCCGTCAATTTGTTTCTCTCCCCCCCGTCAATTTATTTCTCCCCCAACAATTTCTTTCTCTCGCCCCTCCCTGTCAATTTATTTCTCTCCCCCGTCAATTTATTTCTCTCCCCCTGTCAATTTATTTATTTCCCCCCACCCTGTCAATTTATTTCTCTTCCCCCTCCCTGTCAATTTCTTTCTCCCCCTCCCTGTCAATTTCTTTCTCCACCCATCAATTTCTTCCCCCATGTCAATTTATTTCTCCCACCCTCCCTGTCAATTTATTTCTCCCCCATCAATTTATTTCCCCCCATCAATTTCTTCCCCCCTGTCAATTTCTTCCCGCCCCAGTCAATTTCTTTCTCCCCCCTCCCCTACCTCTTTTGTAGCGTGGCCGAGCCCTGTATGGTCCGTGGGTACAGGGAGCTTTTGTTTCCTGTACCCCGCCGGACTAACAGGGACAGATGCTCCCTGTACCCACGGACCATACAGGGCTCGGCCACGCTACAGTGAGGGAGTGACAGGAGGCAGCGTTGAGCGCTTCCCTCCTGTCAGCCCCTCTCCTCATGCTGCGCCCTCATGGACGCACCAGCTCGGGCAAAGCTGCAACCGCCTGAGGCTCTCTACAGAGCGCTCGGGGGCTGCAGCATGAGGGGGGCCGGCACTCCTGGCGGCGCCCCTTCCCAGGGGGCACCCTAGGCGGCTGCCTAGTCTGCCTAACAGGTAGCGCCGGCCATGTTGGGAACCATTGCTCTAGATCAGGGGTAGGCAACCTTCGGCTCTACAGATGTTTTGGACTACATCTCCCATAATGCTTTTACAGCCATATTGCTGGCAAAGCATCAAGGGAGATGTAGTCCACAACATCAGTAGAGCCGAAGGTTGCCTACCCCTGCTCTAGATAAACAAACTAGGAAGTAACATTACTGGTTGTCTGACAGAAAACCAGGCGAGTATCATAAGGTTAATTTATAAAATTACCATTTTGTATTGAAATCTGCAATTTTTACAAAATGAAAAAAAACAGGACAAACTCTCCACACATAAAACTTTTTAGCAAGCTAAAGTGATTTAGGGGTCCGGAATATTCCCATGGAGAAGATAACAAAACACCCAGCAATGTAAAAGCTTGCAGTTTTTCAGAAACGGCAATGTTGAAACATTGCACGGTTAAATGCACCTCTAGTTGCTGTCTTCCAGATAGCCACTTGATGTACTTTCTCCTCGATCTGGGAATCAAATGCAGCTCATAGCAGCATTTAAGTGGAGGAGCACAGCATTTGGAAGCACATGTGGAATATGAAATATGATACAAACAATAAAAGTAATAGGTTTATATACAATGGTGTAGCACTTAGATAATATAACAAAGTGAAAAAATTGCTTACCCTTATATTAGGATGCAGCCCATAGGTAAAAAATATGTAATAGAAAAAATTAATATAGTGTCGACTATAACAGTGGGATAGTTGTCTGTAGATGATAACTAGATCCACTCACATTGACTGGAGTTTAAATTTATTGGCTCCCTAATTAGCACCCCTGTGCTCTTTAGTGCAGCAACACAACCCTTTTCTGGTAAAGATGTACCTCCAAATAGAACACATGGATAGATCAATTGTGTAATACTTTATAAACGAATCACCCAATTTTAAAAACAAGTGTTGAGCTCACTTTATTCAGAGCCGGAGCCGGCTCTGAGGTAAATTAGCTTGGTGCAAACAACTTATTCAGAATGAACTTGTAATGGTGTGAGGAGGTCCGCGGATGCCAGTTTACCTTAAGGTGTTAAACTGCTAACAAACATTTGAACCCCAAAGTCTTGAATCTGATGCCCACTAACTACGTATGTAGCAACCCAAGGTTTGAATCTGGAAGCTTCAGTCTGGAAGCATCTGAGAGCATCAGTTATGGTATCAGCCTAACAGTAGCTTTTGATTAACAAAATGAAATGAGAAAACTATGTATCAGAAGTAGTGATGTACCGAACTGTCGGCCGGCGGACAGTTCCCGGCGAAATTAGCTTGTTCGCGTTCGCCACGGCGGGCGGACACATGCGCAGTTCGATCCGCCCCCTATTCGTCATCATTGGGCAAACTTTGACCCTGTGCCTCTCGGTCAGCAGACACATTACAGCCAATCAGCAGCACTCCCTCCCTTCCACACCCTCCAACCTCCCTCCCAGCATCCATTTTCGATTCATTCGGAAGATGCATGCTTAGTGAGAGGAGGGAAAGTTTAGCTGCTGCTGATTACATAGGGAAATTGATAGCTAGGCTAGGGTATTCAGTGTCCACTACAATCCTGAAGGACTCATCTGATCTCTGCTGTAAGGACAGCACCCCAAAAAGCCCTTTTTAGGGCTAGAACATCAGGCTGCTTTTTTTTTTTTCCTGTGTAATGTAATTGCAGGTGCCTGCCTGCCAGCCTGTGTGTCAGGCTCACAGCATATACTGTGCCCACTTGCCCAGTGCCACCACTAATATCTGTTTTAACAATCGGTTAAGCTTTACATTTAAAATAAATATTTTTTTTTCACTGTAATAGAAGAGCAGTTGCCTGCCTGCCAGCTTCTGTGTGAGGTTGGATGCCTTGCCCATTTGCACAGTCAGTGCCACCACTCATATCTGTTTTAACAATCGGTTAAGCTTTAGATTTAAAATAAATATTTTTTTTTCACTGTAATAGAAGAGCAGTTAGTTGTCTGCAAGCATCTGGGTGTCAGGCCTACTTCAGCGTGTGCCCTGCACAACATTGCCAGCGTGCTTTGACAGTTGCCAATCATATCTGCTGTCTCTTTAGCGTGCTTTTACAAAGAAAAAAGGTTTCCAGTGTAAGCTAATAGCAGCCAGTCAGTGTCCTTCAAGCGGCTCTGTCAGGCCTTCCTTCAGCGTGTGCCCTGCACAACCCTGCCAGCGTACTTTGACAGTTGCCAATCATATCTGGTGTCTCTATAGCGTGCTTTTACAAAGAAAAAAGGTTTCCAGTGTAAGCTAATAGCAGCCAGTCAGTGTCCTTCAAGCGGCTCTGTCAGGCCTTCCTTCAGCGTGTGCCCTGCACAACACTGCCAGCGTGCTTTGACAGTTGCCAATCATATCTGGTGTCTCTTTAGCGTGCTTTTACAAAGAAAAAAGGTTTCCAGTGTAAGCTAATAGCAGCCAGTCAGTGTCCTTCAAGCGGCTCTGTCAGGCCTTCCATCAGCGTGTGCCCTGCACAACCCTGCCAGCGTGCTTTGACAGTTGCCAATCATATCTGGTGTCTCTTTAGCGTGCTTTTACAAAGAAAAAAGGTTTCCAGTGTAAGCTAATAGCAGCCAGTCAGTGTCCTTCAAGCGGCTCTGTCAGGCCTTCCTTCAGCGTGTGCCCTGCACAACCCTGCCAGCATGCTTTGACAGTTGCCAATCATATCTGCTGTCTCTTTAGCGTGCTTTTACAAAGAAAAAAGGTTTCCAGTGTAAGCTAATAGCAGCCAGTCAGTGTCCTTCAAGCGGCTCTGTCAGGCCTTCCATCAGCGTGTGCCCTGCACAACCCTGCCAGCGTGCTTTTGACAGTTGCCAATCATATCTGGTGTCTCTTTAGCGTGCTTTTACAAAGAAAAAAGGTTTCCAGTGTAAGCTAATAGCAGCCAGTCAGTGTCCTTCAAGCGGCTCTGTCAGGCCTTCCATCAGCATGTGCCCTGCACAACCCTTCCAGCGTGCTTTGACAGATGCCAATCATATCTGGTGTCTCTTTAGCGTGCTTTCACAAAGAAAAAAGGTTTCCAGTGTAAGCTAATAGCAGCCAGTCAGTGTCCTTCAAGCGGCTCTGTCAGGCCTTCCATCAGCATGTGCCCTGCACAACCCTTCCAGCGTGCTTTGACAGATGCCAATCATATCTGGTGTCTCTTTAGCGTGCTTTCACAAAGAAAAAAGGTTTCCAGTGTAAGCTAATAGCAGCCAGTCAGTGTCCTTCAAGCGGCTCTGTCAGGCCTTCCTTCAGCGTGTGCCCTGCACAACCCTGCCAGCGTACTTTGACAGTTGCCAATCATATCTGGTGTCTCTATAGCGTGCTTTTACAAAGAAAAAAGGTTTCCAGTGTAAGCTAATAGCAGCCAGTCAGTGTCCTTCAAGCGGCTCTGTCAGGCCTTCCTTCAGCGTGTGCCCTGCACAACACTGCCAGCGTGCTTTGACAGTTGCCAATCATATCTGGTGTCTCTTTAGCGTGCTTTTACAAAGAAAAAAGGTTTCCAGTGTAAGCTAATAGCAGCCAGTCAGTGTCCTTCAAGCGGCTCTGTCAGGCCTTCCTTCAGCGTGTGCCCTGCACAACCCTGCCAGCGTGCTTTGAAAGTTGCCAATCATATCGGGTGTCTCTTTAGCGTGCTTTTACAAAGAAAAAAGGTTTCCAGTGTAAGCTAATAGCAGCCAGTCAGTGTCCTTCAAGCGGCTCTGTCAGGCCTTCCTTCAGCGTGTGCCCTGCACAACACTGCCAGCGTGCTTTGACAGTTGCCAATCATATCTGGTGTCTCTTTAGCGCGCTTTTACAAATTAAAAAGGTTTCAAGTGTAAGCTAATAGCAGCCAGTCAGTGTCCTTCAAGCGGCTCTGTCAGGCCTTCCTTCAGCGTGTGCCCTGCACAACCCTGCCAGCGTACTTTGACAGTTGCCAATCATATCTGGTGTCTCTTTAGCGTGCTTTTACAAAGAAAAAAGGTTTCCAGTGTAAGCTAATAGCAGCCAGTCAGTGTCCTTCAAGCGGCTCTGTCAGGCCTTCCATCAGCGTGTGCCCTGCACAACCCTGCCAGCGTGCTTTGACAGTTGCCAATCATATCTGGTGTCTCTTTAGCGTGCTTTTACAAAGAAAAAAGGTTTCCAGTGTAAGCTAATAGCAGCCAGTCAGTGTCCTTCAAGCGGCTCTGTCAGGCCTTCCATCAGCGTGTGCCCTGCACAACCCTGCCAGCGTGCTTTGACAGTTGCCAATCATATCTGGTGTCTCTTTAGCGTGCTTTTACAAAGAAAAAAGGTTTCCAGGGTAAGCTAATAGCAGCCAGTCAGTGTCCTTCAAGCGGCTCTGTCGGGCCTTCCTTCAGCGTGTGCCCTGCACAACCCTGCCAGCATGCTTTGACAGTTGCCAATCATATCTGCTGTCTCTTTAGCGTGCTTTTACAAAGAAAAAAGGTTTCCAGTGTAAGCTAATAGCAGCCAGTCAGTGTCCTTCAAGCGGCTCTGTCAGGCCTTCCATCAGCGTGTGCCCTGCACAACCCTGCCAGCGTGCTTTTGACAGTTGCCAATCATATCTGGTGTCTCTTTAACGTGCTTTTACAAAGAAAAAAGGTTTCCAGTGTAAGCTAATAGCAGCCAGTCAGTGTCCTTCAAGCGGCTCTGTCAGGCCTTCCATCAGCATGTGCCCTGCACAACCCTGCCAGCGTGCTTTGACAGTTGCCAATCATATCTGGTGTCTCTTTAGCGTGCTTTTACAAAGAAAAAAGGTTTCCAGTGTAAGCTAATAGCAGCCAGTCAGTGTCCTTCAAGCGGCTCTGTCAGGCCTTCCTTCAGCGTGTGCCCTGCACAACCCTGCCAGCGTGCTTTGACAGTTGCCAATCATATCTGGTGTCTCTTTAGCGTGCTTTTACAAAGAAAAAAGGTTTCCAGTGTAAGCTAATAGCAGCCAGTCAGTGTCCTTCAAGCGGCTCTGTCAGGCCTTCCTTCAGCGTGTGCCCTGCACAACCCTGCCAGCGTGCTTTGACAGTTGCCAATCATATCTGGTGTCTCTTTAGCGTGCTTTTACAAAGAAAAAAGGTTTCCAGTGTAAGCTAATAGCAGCCAGTCAGTGTCCTTCAAGCGGCTCTGTCAGGCCTTCCATCAGCGTGTGCCCTGCACAACCCTGCCAGCGTGCTTTGACAGTTGCCAATCATATCTGGTGTCTCTTTAGCATGCTTTTACAAAGAAAAAAGGTTTCCAGTGTAAGCTAATAGCAGCCAGTCAGTGTCCTTCAAGCGGCTCTGTCAGGCCTTCCTTCAGCGTGTGCCCTGCACAACCCTGCCAGCGTGCTTTGACAGTTGCCAATCATATCTGGTGTCTCTTTAGCGTGCTTTTACAAAGAAAAAAGGTTTCCAGTGTAAGCTAATAGCAGCCAGTCAGTGTCCTTCAAGCGGCTCTGTCAGGCCTTCCTTCAGCGTGTGCCCTGCACAACCCTGCCAGCGTACTTTGACAGTTGCCACTCATATCTGGTGTCTCTATAGCGTGCTTTTAAAACCAAAACTTTGTTTCCACTGTAGTAGAAGAGCAGTTGCCTGCCTGCCAGCTTCTGTGTGAGTTTCACAGTGGATACTGTGCCCTCTTGCCCAGTGCCACCACTCATATCTGTTTTTACAATAGCTTAAGCTTTAGATTTAAAATAAATAATTTTTTTCACTGTAATAGAAGAGCAGTTAGTTGTCTGCAAGCGTCTGGGTGTCAGGCCTACTTCAGCGTGTGCTCTGCAGACCTGCGCCAGTGTGCTTTGACAGTTGCCACTCATATCTTGTGTCTCTATAGCGTGCTTTTACAACCAAAATTTGTTTTTCACTGTTATAGATTGAATAGCAGTTACTTGTCTTCAAGCGGGTGTCTCAGGCCTACTTCAGCGTGTGCTCTGCAGCACTGTTCCAGTGCACATTGCCAATCATATCTGGTGTCTCTATAGCGTGCTTTTAAAAACAAATTTGTTTTTCACTGTTATAGATTGAATAGCAGTTACTTGTCTTCAAGCGGGTGTCTCAGGCCTACTTCATCGTGTGCTCTGCAGACCTGTGCCAGTGTGCTTTGATAGTTGCCACTCATATCTTGTGTCTCTATAGCGTGCTTTTACAACCAAAATTTGTTTTTCACTGTTATAGATTGAATAGCAGTTACTTGTTTTCAAGCGGGTGTCTCAGGCCTACTTCAGCGTGTGCTCTGCAGCACTGTTCCAGTGCACATTGCCAATCATATCTGGTGTCTCTATAGCGTGCTTTTAAAAACAAAATTTGTTTTTCACTGTTATAGATTGAATAGCAGTTACTTGTCTTCAAGCGGGTGTCTCAGGCCTACTTCAGCGTGTGCTCTGCAGACCTGTGCCAGTGTGCTTTGACAGTTGCCACTCATATCTTGTGTCTCTATAGCGTGCTTTTACAACCAAAATGTGTTTTTCACTGTTATAGATTGAATAGCAGTTACTTGTCTTCAAGCGGGTGTCTCAGGCCTACAGTGTGTGCTCTGCAGAACTGTTACAGTTCACATTGCCAATCATATCTGGTCTCACAGTAGCTTGCACGCATAGTACCACTAATCCCCAAAAAAATGACAGGCAGAGGCAGGCCACCCCGCAGGGGCCGTCGTGGTCGTGGTGCTGTGATTCCCTTTTGCCCTAGAATAATGCCCAGTTTTCAGAAGCCACGTACTCTGAACTTGAAAAGTTCTGAGGACATAGTTGACTGGCTAACACAGGACACCCAATCTTGTACAGCCTCCGCTCGGAACCTTGACGCACCATCCTCCTCCAGCTTAGCTTCAGGCACCTCTCAAGATAGCACTCACCCGCCTGCCGCCACCACCAAAACTAGCACCACAGCCGCTTTACTTGGTATGTCAGAGGAGTTATTCACACACCCGTTTGAAGAAATGAGTGATGCGCAACCATTATTGCTAGAGGATGTAGATAACAGGGATATGTCTCAGGCAGGCAGCATTAAACACATGGAGGTACGGTGTGATGATGATGATGTTGTACCCGCTGCTGCTTCCTTTTCTGAATTGTCAGATACAAGCGAAGCGGTTGATGATGACGATGCGTCCATGGATGTCACGTGGGTGCCCGCTAGAAGAGAAGAAGAACAGGGCGAAAGTTCAGATGGGGAGACAGAGAGGAGGAGGAGGAGACCAGTTGGAAGCAGGGGGGGGGTCGTCGCAAGGAGCTAGTGGCACAGTCAGACAGCATGCATCGGCACCCGGGTTCAGCCCGACAGCACGCCAATCAACGCATGCTGTGTCCACCACCAGAATGCCGTCATTGCAGAGCTCAGCAGTGTGGCATTTTTTTTGTGTGTCTGCCTCTGACAACAGCGATGCCATTTGCAACCTGTGCCAAAGGAAACTGAGTCGTGGGAGGTCCAACACCCACCTAGGTACAACTGCTTTGCGTAGGCACATGATCTCACATCACAAACGCCTATGGGATCAACACATGAGTACAAGCAGCACGCCTACTCTAAGCCGCCATCCTCCTCCTGGTCCAGCATCTTCAGCCACGTCAACCACTGCTGTCCTTCTTGCCCCCTCTCAACCATCCGCCACTCCGTCTCCCGCCTTGAGCAGTTCCCGCTCATCTGCCCACAGTCATGTGTCTGTCAAGGACATGTTTGAGCGTAAGAAGCCAATGTCACCAAGTCACCCCCTTGCCCAGCGTCTGACAGCTGGCATGTCCGAACTATTAGCCCGCCAGCTTTTACCATACAATCTGGTTGAGTCTGAGGCGTTCAAAAAATTTGTAGCTATTGGGAGACCGCAGTGGAAGGTACCCGGCCGGAATTTCTTTTCACAAAAGGCAATCCCCAACTTGTACTCGATTGTGCAAAAGGAAGTCATGGCATGTCTGGCACACAGTGTTGGGGCAAGGGTCCATCTGACCACTGATACCTGGTCTGCAAAGCATGGTCAGGGCAGGTATATCACCTACACTGCGCATTGGGTAAACCTGCTGACGGCTGACAAGCAAGGAATGCGTGGCATTGCAGAGGAGTTGGTGACACCGCCACGAATTGCAGGCAGTCCTGCTGCAACCTCCTCTACTCCTCCTACTCCATCCTCTTCCATAACCTCCTCGGCTGAGTCCTCTTGTGCCGCTGCTTCTTGCTCCACATCAACGGCACCCCCCCAGCTCCCCAGGTACTATTCCACATCCCGGATATGGCAGTGTCACGCCGTCTTGGGTTTGACTTGCTTGAAAGCAGAGAGTCACACCGGACAAGCACTCCTGTCCGCCCTGAACGCACAGGTGGAAAATTGGCTGACTCCGCAGCAACTGGATATCGGCAAAGTGGTGTGTGACAACGGAAAAAATTTGATAGCGGCATTGAAGTTGGGCAAGTTGACACATGTGCTGTGCATGGCACATGTGTGTAATCTGATCGTACAACGCTTTGTGCATAAGTACACAGGCTTACAGGACGTCCTGAAGCAGGCCAGGAAGGTGTGTGGCCATTTCAGGCGTTCCTACACGGCCATGGCTCACTTTGCCGATATCCAGCGGCGAAACAACATGCCAGTGAGGCGCTTGATTTGCGACAGCCCTACACGTTGGAATTCAACACTCCTAATGTTCGACCGCCTGCTCCAACAAGAAAAAGCTGTTAATGAATATTTGTATGACCGGGGTGCTAGGACAGCCTCTGGGGAGCTGGGAATTTTTTTGCCACGTTACTGGACGCTCATGCGCAATGCCTGTAGGCTCATGCGTCCTTTTGAGGAGGTGACAAACCTAGTCAGTCGCACCGAAGGAGCGTGCCCTGCGAAGAGTGCTGGATCAGGCTGTAGATGAGCGTGAAGAGGAAGAGGAAGAGTTGTGGTCACCATCACCACCAGAAACAGCCTTATCAGCATCGCTTGCTGGACCTGCGGCAACGCTGGAAGAGGATTGTGAGGAAGAGGAGTCAGAGGAGGATTGTAGCTTTGAGGAGGAGGAGGAGGAGCAAGACCAAACACAACAGGCATCCCAGGGTGCTCGTTGTCACCTATCTGGTACCCGTGGTGTTGTACGTGGCTGGGGGGAAGAACATACCTTCAATGACATCAGTGAGGAGGAGGAACGGGAAATGAGTAGCTCGGCATCCAACCTTGTGCAAATGGGGTCTTTCATGCTGTCCTGCCTGTTGAGGGACCCTCGTATAAAAAGGCTGAAGGAGAACGACCTGTACTGGGTGTCCACGCTACTAGACCCCCGGTATAAGCAGAAAGTGGCGGAAATGTTACCCAATTACAACAAGTCGGAAAGGATGCAGCATTTGCAAAATAAATTAAAAAGTATGCTTTACACAGCGTATAAGGGTGATGTCACAGCACAACGGGAATCTAACAGGGGGAGAGGTGGAAGTCATCCTCCTCCTCCTCCTCCTCCCACGACCACGCCGGTAAGGACAGGACGCTTTAAAGACGTGTTGTTGATGGAGGACATGCGGACCTTTTTAAGTCCTATGCATCGCCACAGCCCTTCGGGCTCCACCCTCAGAGAACGACTCGACCGACAGGTAGCAGACTACCTCGCCTTAACTGCAGATATCGACACTCTGAGGAGCGATGAACCACTTGACTACTGGGTGTGCAGGCTTGACCTGTGGCCTGAGCTATCCCAATTTGCGATAGAACTTCTGGCCTGCCCCGCTTCAAGTGTCCTGTCAGAAAGGACCTTCAGTGCAGCAGGAGGTATTGTCACTGAGAAGAGAAGTCGCCTAGGTCAAAAAAGTCTAGATTACCTCACCTTTATTAAGATGAATGAGGGATGGATCCCGAAGGGACTGACACTGGGCGATACATTCGATTAAAAAAGGCCTGATGAGATGAGCTGCCTTGGGATAAAAATTGTCCACACGCTGCTGTATTTTAGCTCTGAATGACGTTTGACTTGCGTGACTTATCCGCCACCAACTAGGGTTCAAGCCGCCATGTTTTAGGGCACTTTCTGCCTGTGAAACAAACATCAATTTTTCTGGACGCTGCTACAGCAGCGGCTGCAACAATACCAAATTTTTCAGGCATGTGTACATGCCTAATTTTTAGGCCCACTGGTGCAAGTGGACTGATTACAATTACAGGGCCTCTAAAGAGTCCTGTATTGTTATTTGTCGTCACTACCTTCCCGCGTCGGGAGTGGGTCATTTGCGCCCCTGCTGCCTTCCTTGCATGGGGTAGCTGTTTGTCAGGGATTTGTCAATCCATATCTGCCAAGTGACCCTATGTAGGGGTAACAGTCCCTATTCTGCTCTGTGTCAGTGTGTATCATGGTCTCTGTGGACAAGGAACAGTCTCTATTCTGCTCTGTGTCAGTGTGTATCAGGGGTTTTGAGGACAGGTGTCAATCCATATCTGCCAAGTGACCCTATGTATATCTGCTGTCAGTACACAGGAAAAGTTTAAATATTTCTTGTTCTATGTTCTCTGCAACTCCACGCACCGACTCATCCAATACGTGAAGATTTGGGGTTTCTCTGACTCTCCTCAGTAGTGTATCAAACAGAGTCTGCACTGTGGTAACACGGACATCTTCAGGACATAACTCAACTATTTGCAGATAGGCAGTCTGCAGCTTCTCTTTTTCACCTGTTCTCTTCTTTCTCTTATGCGTATTCTTGTCTATATGCAGGTGGTCTCTTGCCTTTCTTTTAACCAATTCGTTCCTTCCATATGGTTTCAAAAGATCTCTGGCATCATTACTTTCAACGCAAATAACGTCATCATAGTTAGTCTCCTCATTATTCACCGGGAAGAGAGTGTTTGCACTGACTACCCACAGCATGCTCTTGCCATTGCCTACTCCACCTTCAACGACAGGGTGCAAGTCCCAAGGAGAAGGATCATTCACTTTATTATCTGTCTTTATTTCACAAGTAGTGCCTGGAACATCCTCATGGGTCACAAGATGTAAATCTGGACTAATGTCAACCCCAGGGTCTGGAAAATCTAAAGAGTCCTGTATTGTTATTTGTCGTCACTACCTTCCCGCGTCGGGAAGATTTCTTGCACAGGGCGCCCAAAGGCCTAAGGCTGGCCCTGTGCATGGGTCAGTGGCTCTGCACCAGACTTCCCTCCAATTGATCAAAGTTAAAGGATTTCAAGTGGACTGATTACAATCACAGGGCCTCTAAAGAGTCCTGTATTGTTATTTGTCGTCACTACCTTCCCGCGTCGGGAAGATTTCTTGCACAGGGCGCCCAAAGGCCTAAGGCTGGCCCTGCGCATGGGTCAGTGGCTCTGCACCAGACTTCCCTCCAATTGATCAAAGTTAAAGGATTTCAAGTGGACTGATTAAAATCACAGGGCCTCTAAAGAGTACTGTATTGTTATTTGTCGTCACTACCTTCCCGCGTCGGGAAGATTTCTTGCACAGGGCGCCCAAAGGCCTAAGGCTGGCCCTGTGCATGGGTCAGTGGCTCTGCACCAGACTTCCCTCCAATTGATCAAAGTTAAAGGATTTCAAGTGGACTGATTACAATCACAGGGCCTCTAAAGAGTCCTGTATTGTTATTTGTCGTCACTACCTTCCCGCGTCGGGAGTGGGTCATTTGCGCCCCTGCTGCCTTCCTTGCATGTGGTAGCTGTTTGTCAGGGATTTGTCAATCCATATCTGCCAAGTGACCCTATGTAGGGGGAACAGTCCCTATTCTGCTCTGTGTCAGTGTGTATCATGGTCTCTGTGGACAAGGAACAGTCTCTATTCTGCTCTGTGTCAGTGTGTATCAGGGGTTTTGAGGACAGGTGTCAATCCATATCTGCCAAGTGACCCTATGTAGGGGGAACAGTCTATATTCTGCTCTGTGTCAGTGTGTATCAGGGATCATTAGGACAGGTGTCAATCCATATCTGCCAAGTGACCCTATGTAGGAGGAACAGTCTCTATTCTGCTCTGTGTCAGTGTGTATCAGGGATCATTAGGACAGGTGTCAATCCATATCTGCCAAGTGACCCTATGTAGGAGGAACAGTCTCTATTCTGCTCTGTGTCAGTGTGTATCAGGGATCATTAGGACAGGTGTCAATCCATATCTGCCAAGTGACCCTATGTATGAGGAACAGTCCCTATTCTGCTCTGTGTCAGTGTGTATCAGGGATCATTAGGACAGGTGTCAATCCATATCTGCCAAGTGACCCTATGTAGGAGGAACAGTCCCTATTCTGCTCTGTGTCAGTGTGTATCAGGGATCATTAGGATAGGTGTCAATCCATATCTGCCAAGTGACCCTATGTAGGGGGAACAGTCTCTATTCTGCTCTGTGTCAGTGTGTATCAGGGATCATTAGGATAGGTGTCAATCCATATCTGCCAAGTGACCCTATGTAGGGGGAACAGTCTCTATTCTGCTCTGTGTCAGTGTGTATCAGGGATCATTAGGATAGGTGTCAATCCATATCTGCCAAGTGACCCTATGTAGGGGGAACAGTCCCTATTCTGCTCTGTGTCAGTGTGTATCAGGGATCATTAGGATAGGTGTCAATCCATATCTGCCAAGTGACCCTATGTAGGAGGAACAGTCTCTATTCTGCTCTGTGTCAGTGTGTATCAGGGATCATTAGGATAGGTGTCAATCCATATCTGCCAAGTGACCCTATGTAGGAGGAACAGTCCCTATTCTGCTCTGTGTCAGTGTGTATCAGGGATCATTAGGATAGGTGTCAATCCATATCTGCCAAGTGACCCTATGTAGGGGGAACAGTCTCTATTCTGCTCTGTGTCAGTGTGTATCAGGGATCATTAGGATAGGTGTCAATCCATATCTGCCAAGTGACCCTATGTAGGGGGAACAGTCTCTATTCTGCTCTGTGTCAGTGTGTATCAGGGATCATTAGGACAGGTGTCAATCCATATCTGCCAAGTGACCCTATGTAGGAGGAACAGTCCCTATTCTGCTCTGTGTCAGTGTGTATCAGGGATCATTAGGATAGGTGTCAATCCATATCTGCCAAGTGACCCTATGTAGGGGGAACAGTCTCTATTCTGCTCTGTGTCAGTGTGTATCAGGGATCATTAGGATAGGTGTCAATCCATATCTGCCAAGTGACCCTATGTAGGAGGAACAGTCCCTATTCTGCTCTGTGTCAGTGTGTATCATGGTCTCTGTGGACAAGGAACAGTCTCTATTCTGCTCTGTGTCAGTGTGTATCAGGGGTTTTGAGGACAGGTGTCAATCCATATCTGCCAAGTGACCCTATGTAGGGGGAACAGTCTCTATTCTGCTCTGTGTCAGTGTGTATCAGGGGTTTTGAGGACAGGTGTCAATCCATATCTGCCAAGTGACCCTATGTAGGGGGAACAGTCTCTATTCTGCTCTGTGTCAGTGTGTATCAGGGCTGGGCTTTGAGGACAGGTGTCAATGTTAGGTGATGTCTGCCCTTTATGGATTAAAAGCAGACTCTGCATCAACTGTGCAATTTTCCATGGGAGTTTTGCCATGGATCCCCCTCTGGCATGCCACAGTCCAGGTGTTAGTCCCCTTGAAACAACTTTTCCATCACTATTGTGGCCAGAAAGAGTCCCTGTTGTTTTTAAAATTCGCCTGCCCATTGAAGTCAATGGTGGTTCGCGCGGTTCGCCGGTTCGCGAACATTTGCGGAAGTTCGCGTTCGCCATTCGCGAACCGAAAATTCCGGGTTCGCGACAACACTAATCAGAAGTTCTCACAATTGCTTTCCTATGTGAAGATTTGAATCCAATGCACTGGAAACACATATAATTCAATGTCAGTATACTTTGGACGTCAAATAGAGTCAATAACTCAATATGTTTCCTACTGAAGTATCTAGCAACTATTTGAATATAAGTCCTCGTAAGTGCAAAATGTAAGTAGTGCTGTTTACAATATAAAATGAAGGGATTTTGATGCTTAGACATTCCCCTTACAACTGTAAAATAATATCTTCAATGATGGAATGTGACAGCAGATAACCATTTAGCCCATCTAGTCTGCCCAAATTTTAAAAACATTCATTAGTCCCTGGCCTTATAGCTAGGATAGCCTTATGCCTATCCCACTCCTTTACTGTGTTATTATCTACCCCTTCAGCTGGAATGCTATACCATGCATCCACTACCCTCTCAGTAAAGTAATTAACCATTAAGATTGCTCTGGGTTTCAAGTAAATTCGGGGGATGTTACTATTACACAATTTAATGGTACTCATTTTATGATGAAGGAATGAGTTAACCCTGCAAGGATTTAAACCTGCAACCAAGGGTTGAACAGATTCAAGTGTTGATGCATTAGTCCACTTAGCTATCTCCCCAGCATCTAGCATGATATATTACACTTCAGTAATACAACAGCAATGTTTTGAAATTTTTTATATGTTTACAAAAAATGCATAGCAGGTAGCTTGAATGTTGTTAATGAATGTTAGATGATAATCAGTTATTCATCACCTGCAACACTGTTAGTAAAGTGTTTAATAAAAATAAATTTGACGTCCTATCAATAAACTTTCAGTTCTCACAAGCAATCAGTTTTTAATAATGCAACAATAAAAAGGTGCTCTTTTCAAGATTTCCTGCAAAGCACAAAGGCTCTGCTTTCAAATTATTTCAATAAATTCAGATGCCAAGGCTCTTTATTAAAATTCAGAAGGAAAATATTTTTCAAAGGATACATTCTGGCTCCAGAGATAATGTACAAAAAATGTGAACGCACAGAAAATTTGGGTAATGCATGTGAACATTGAGTTATTCAGGTCCGGCTGTAGATTACAACTATATTATTAACATGATTGGCAGAAAAGTGGCCCTGTCATGTTTTGTTTTTCCATTGGTTTTCCTTTCTTATGCCCCAAGTATCTAAATAATTATATTCCTTCCCTTACCACTTGCCTTTATTTGTATGTATTATCTTTTATTACTTGTGCTGGATATCAAAATTTGGGAGCAGACATGTTCTCCTCTAGCCATGCTATCTGGTGTTTGCCCTTTCGTGGTAATTTTACTGATGGTTTGTGGATACATTTGATTGCCAACAGAAACAGAAACTTGTGATTTTGCCCTATCTGAGAAAATAAGGAGTCTCACCGGTCTGTGCTATATCTACTAGCAATTGATTGAACTCTGATCTGCACCCTCTACCCACATCCACAGTTATTTATGGTGAGATCCAACCATTTTTTTAATTTACAACATTTTCCATCTGATTTTTTTTTCCATTTGCCCTATTTGTTTCTGTTTATTCATTTTTTTTTCTTTTTTAATTTTTTCACTTTTTTCATTTTCCCCGTTTTCCTTTTTTCCTTTTTTCTTTTAGTTTTTTTCTTTTTTTTCTTTTTTATTTTATTTTATGCATGAGAACAATTTTTTTTTTGTGTGTCTGATCAGACTGCCAAGTATGCACTAATTGATCAATCAGAGTGGAGTCTAACAACTATATAGTTAAGCACACTTGGAGGTGGATCCACCGGACTCTGAATGAACTACTGATCATCACTTGTTATGATATCTAACTATGGAGGGGTGTATATAGGATTGTGCATAATATGAATTTAACTTCTTGCAAGATAAACTATTGTACATTATATCAAATTTCTGGCTGTGCCCCATTCTGCACATTGAGCTCTCATTAGGCACCATTTCTTTTGACTTTTTTGGTAATCTTCTTGATTTTTCTAAAGATATCAATTGAATAATAAATAAATTTTGCATTACTACAATATTTCATTTTTTGACACGTAGTGTATGTGTCTGAGTGCAGTATTAATATTGATTTGTTTGAAACAGAAACTTACTTACGCTCTGCCCAATGTCAGATTTGTCAACCAGTTTGCCACACATAAGGAAAAGTAGTCCCTCAATTGTGTCATGCATTTTATAAAAATAGTGCTTTGGAAAAATTCAAAAGGAGGCTTCGACAAAGGGAGAAATACAGAAATATGTTAGATAAAGTTTGCTTTTGGAGACACTTTAAGGAGTTAAACATATCATTTAGTTTACAATAATGGTCATGCCCATTCATTGGCAATTTTAGTCTAGTAATCTCTGTAAAATTGTAATGACTAAATAGAGTTTGTTTATACTTCTAAACGTATACTGTTTTATTTTGTTTTATTTCTTTTTCTACCAAGATATATTTATTCAAGTTTTTGAGTCACTAACAGCTTAGCATATGCATGTGAATTTTAAGTACTTTTAATAAACAAATGTTTTTGCTAGCATATCAGCAGATTCAATATATCACATACCACAAGTCAGATGTCTGAGCATAATTGCTTTATTGACAGTATAGCATACTTCCTTATTCATAAGCTATCTGCATGCGAACACTATATCCTATGATCATATGCCTTATACGGAAACCCTGTTTTAAACTCTTTCCACATGTAAATCACAAGCATCATGCAATTACGCTAATATAGTTAAAAAAAGTATTTTTTGGTCAGGATGCATGTAAGAAAAAAATATATATTTTTATTTACACTGAGTAAAACTCTACTTTATACATCAGTGTTATCTTGGTTTAATAAACATATAAAAAAGTTTTATAAAAATTAGAGCCCATAGCAGACATTCCTGAACGCTGTAAGACATTATTAGATATTAAATTGTTTTAATGGTACATTTGAGTTCTGGGATTTGGTAGTAACAGCAAAAAGCACATATTGAAAAAAATATCTTAATTGCTGAATGTGTTAGTGAAATAACTGTAAGCACAAAGCAGAGTAGCTAAAAAAATATCTGTGTTTAACTACTACATATACTATTGTATACTGTGTTTGCAAAATATTGCAAATAATAATGACCTCAGCCCATGATAGGTGCAATGGTATTGTTATGGTACTTTTTGAAAGTAAACCAAAATGTTCAAAGTCTATCTGTTCCTGTCCAAATCAATAAAATTAAATTGCGTATATACGCTGAAGTAATTAAGTCTGACACACGAGGTTCAGGTTAAAATAACTTCGAGAAAGTTTATTGGCAAGTGAAGAAAAAGCGGGCGCGCAGGCCCTTTTAAGAGGCATTTTGCGTCATCATTGATTATTAGAATATCAGCAAATAAACATCATCAATTGGATTAATTGTTAAGTGACGGAGTTAGTGTCTTACCTATTGGTTAGTAAAATTAAGAGGTTAGTCCCGTGCCCACCCATCAGAGGTGGGATTATTCTGGACACGGGTGGGGGACAAGGGGGTCCTAAGCGTCATTTTACACGGTCAGTGATATCAGGCTTTATGTCCAGGTGCAAGGTCTCTTATGAATAGAACATTTCATTACTACTGTGTTCTGTGGCCTTCAAACTGTACTATCTTACAAGCTCTTAAGGAGTAGCCGGCAAGTCTTAAGGAGTAGCCAGCACCTCCTGGTACTTGTCCTTGAAGGAAACACGGTCTTTGTCTACTGTATTAATTGGGTTGAGAAGTTCAGTCACGTAATGTAGTTTTAAAATGAACAAGTTAAGTCATGAGGACAAAATGGAGGATTGAAGAAGTCAGGTTAGGAGGACAAAATGGAGGACGAAGTCACAGTATAAAGTTAAAATGGAGTTAGTACAATAATTCAATACAAGTACAATAAGGATTTTTAATAATTCCACATCAGTCCCCCCTATGAAATGTTAGATTCTAAGAGATAAAACTTTATTATATTAGTATCAGAAGACGTGTTAACCCAAAGGCACAGAAACCCCGTGGCCGCTAGCTAGATGTTAATGCAAAGTGCAAGGCTGTCCCTAGATCTGACCCTAATAGGCTAACCATCCGTCAGTATGGCTCTCGAACGCTTCACACCCAAGGGTATCCCATGGCAGCTAACCCACCACTTCTCCACATGGGGCCTTTACCATTCACTGACAGATGCTGTCCCTAATCTAGTCCCTTCCTAGAATTCCTGCACTTTATCAACAAAGGGGATAATTTGCAGCGGCAGACAGGGTGAGTTGATGTCTTGGAATTCTTGGTCATCAACTTCGAGATGGGTCAAAGTGGGTGCTGCTTGGTCAACAGTCTTCATGAGGGATTTTCTCAGACATGGGAGGACACAACAAAAGAGAAGAGCAAAGATAAAAAGAAAAATTAGTATAGCCATACCAATCTGCATTAAAGCCTTTTGCCATCCTGTCATCCAACCAAACCATCTTTCCCAGGGATCTTTTATCCCAGAATTCCTTTTTAACTCTTCTGACAGGTCATTTAATTTTTCTATAGCTAGTGTGACTTTACCATTAGGGCCTGTGTTTTCTGGGATGTAGGTACAACATGTCATAGTGTCGGGCAAAATCTTACAAACCCCTCCTTTTTCGGCTAAGATCATATCTAGGGCCATTCTATTCTGGAAAGTCATTTGGGATGTGGCCTGCAACTGTTCGGCCAACCCCTGGAGGGCGTCTCTGGTGTAATTGACAAAACGCTGTTGATTATAATAAATGTAATTTATCCAATTTAGATTCTTGTTTGCGGTAACTATGGTAAAAATTGATTCAAATCCTGCAGCAACTTCATCCCTAGCTTTAAACTCGTTGGGCACCCCCCTGGGCACTCCAATGGCATCAATATATACATGAGGATCAAAACTTCCTTTCACTGGGGCGTCACGTTTAACCTTAGTGTGGCTGAGCTCATGGGTGTTGAGGTGTGTATCAGAAATAATATGTATAGGTATAATGGCCTTAGTCAAAGTACACTCTCCCCACCATTCTGTGTCCATTCTGGATCTTAGCTGTAAATCCCCACACAACCAATAAATGTCCCCTAGTGACCTAGTGTGATGTTGCAGCAAACGTACAGGGACAGTTCTGTATGTAGCACAATAGCCTTTGGAAAAGTTACCTACAAATTTACCAATACCATCGTACATGGCATAGCAAGTGTAATTACCTTTATATACGGTAATACCATCAGGGGGTTTGACATCGTTGGCTAGGAGAGGATACTCCTTTGTCCATGCAATACATATGGACCTGTTAAAATTATAGTGATAGGCAAAAAGGCTTAAAATACATTCTTCTATATCTACAGGTAGGATTAAAGGTACGGTACCCAGGTGAGGCCGGGCACCTCCACACACGTAACATGCAGTTCTATTATGCTTATTAGCATTATATTTCATCCATTCTAACCATAAATTTACATCATTAAAACCTGTTTCAGCGGCCATGGTATCTTCAAAGGTGGGGTTAGCAATGGCCATCATGTCTTGAAAGGTCTGGATATGAGGTTTTAATGGGTTAGGGACCATATGGGTGGCCCCTTGCCACTCAGAAGAGTTGCACATATCTTTAAGGTAGAAATGCCCTAATTTTTGGTAGGAACCCTTTTTCCAATACATTCCCATCACATACTGGTCTGCATCTGTTGGGCTTGGATGCTCAATGTTAAGGATTAATTTCATTGGTGTACTCCCCCCAGGCTTTCTCAAAGTCATTCTCTGGAGGAGGGATCTACCATGATCATCTACTTTAGATACGGCACTTTTTGGTTTGTAACCCCAGGCAGGCCCGGCATTCCATCCCGCCGCCCCCCAATGGTCACAATTGTGCCCCCATTGCTTGTCAACTACACAAACATATGGGTCTTTCGAATGAGGGATATCTCTATAGATGCTCTGGATTTGTGGTGTGGGAAATGGGCATTCTACAATATCACAATAGTCAAAGGTATAAGTAGCCACCTGGGTGCATGATGAATTATACCAGAAGGTGTACCCACTAATGTCTTTGGTAATGGCTACTTGCTGGGCCTTCATAAGGCTAATTAAGGAGAAGATGTACCAGAGATACATGTTTGTGCGATATTCGCTTCCTCTGGGGCAGGAGATTTCTTGCAGTGGGAAGCGTGGACCCAATTTGGCCTACCGGCCAATTTGACGGAGGTTGCGGTAATCAGGAGAACTTGGAATGGACCGTCAAATCTTGGTTCTAGGGTATTTTTCCGCACAAACTTCTTGATCAGGACCCAATCTCCGGGAAGCAGGTTATGGGAACCTGTATCCAATTCAGGATCTGGAATTGAAGAGAAAACTTGGGCATGTATTTTGTTTAAAACACTTGCAAGTTCAGTTACATAATCTACTAAAACATCTGATTGGAGCTGTAACTGCTGTGGATAATAACAACCTAACCTGGGTGCTGTCCCAAATAGAACTTCATATGGGGACAGTGAATGCTTCCCTCTAGGTGTGTGCCTAACACTAAATAAAGCTATTGGCAGGCTTTCTGGCCAGGGCATCTTTGTTTCTTGTGACATTTTTAACATTCTGGTTTTTAGGGTGCCATTCATGCGCTCCACTTTACCACTACTTTGTGGGTGGTAAGGGGTATGGAAGGCCAGAGTCACCCCTAGAGCAGTCCAAATTTCTTTAGTCACAGTTGCTGTAAAGGCTGGGCCTTGATCACTCTCAATGACTTCTGGGAGTCCGAATCTGCATACAATATCTGTAATTAGGCGCTTTGCGGTTGTCTTTGCAGTGATATTGGCCACTGGGTAGGCTTCTGGCCAGCCTGAGAACATGTCCACTATTACTAGTGCATATTCATGGGGCCCACTCTTGGGCATTTGGATGTGGTCAATTTGAATTCGCTGGAAGGGGTACATGGGCTTTGCCAGGTGTTTCGCAGGCACCTTAATTGGTCTTCCTGGATTGCATTTTGCACAGATGACACAGGCCTTGCAAAAGCTATTGATCAATGTTGTGATTCCAGGTGCTTCATAATACTTCTGTATGAGGGCGGCCATCAATTCTTTTGACAGGTGCGCGGGCCCATGTGCCCATTGGACCACTGCTGGGTATAGATTTCTGGGAAGACAAAATTTGAAGTTGTTGTAATATATTCCATCCTTTTGGACAGCTCCTTTCTTTTTCCATTTCTGGATTTCCTCAGGAGTGACTGCAGCTTGTTGTTCTTGTAAGATTCGCAAATCAGTAGGAAGAGTTTGCAAAGCAAAAATAGGGACTTCTTCTTCTTCTTCTTGTCCGGACACTTCTTCATCCACTTCCTGCAAATCCCTGGCCGCTAACTTAGCAGCTTGATCAGCCAAATGGTTGCCCTTTGCTTCATCTGTATCCAATTTCCCATGGGCCTTGACTTTCAAAACGGCCACCTCTTCGGGAAGTAGGAGGGCATCCATTAGCTCCTTGATTGCAGTGCTGTGTTTGACTGGTGTACCGGCGGTGGTAAGAAATCCTCTTGTCTTCCAAATTAGGCCGAAGTCATGTGCCACACCCAGAGCATATCTTGAATCTGTATAGATGTTGGCACGTTTTCCTTCGGAAATTTTGCAGGCTGAAGTCAGAGCCTGTAATTCAGCTTCTTGTGCAGACATTGCTGGTGGTAAGGATGATGATTTAATAACTTCATCTGTTGTGGTTACGGCATATCCTGTATGATATGTTCCTCCTTCATCGGCATATCTTGATCCATCCACAAACAGGGTAAAATCCGGATCTGGTAATGGATTCTCATGCACAGTTGGTAAGTGCACTGTTTCCATTTTCATCTGTTCAAAACAGTCATGAGGTGTTTCTGGGTCATAATCATTCTTTATGACCAGGTCTTGAAATTCCTTTTCCAGGAAATGGCGTGGCCATGCTTCCAGAAGGTCAGTTGTTGGGTATTTGACAATACCATTTTCCTGTAGCTGTTCTTCATTCATGGTGGCCCATAGTTTTGCCATGGGCCCAAGATCATTCCATGACTTTGTCTTCAACTTGGTAACAGGAATATGTGGGATAGCGGTATCCCAATGGCGGTAGAGGTAGTTAAGTTGTTGAGGTAGCTGGACCAAGACCATGCTATTACCTTCAGAGTCACAATAAAAGTCTTGTGCAGTGAGCTTTACATCGGTCCAGTGGTAAAGCTCATCTTCATAGCAAGGTTCGGGAGTAATATTTGGCTTGTACCACATGGTACAGAAGGCGTAATCCGGGCCTTCACAAAGAGGTGTCTCATCTTCATGAAATGACAAATGTGGATGCATGACTTTCTTGATACATCCACAGAGCAGGTAGATGTAGGTTTCATCTGTGATAAATCCATAATAGATACCCCCCTCAGGGAGTGGAAGAAGAGTGGACGGATTAAGCACTTGACATCTTTGGATGGAAATGTTGTCAGGCAAAAGAAGATGACACTGTAGGCGCAGGTGTCTGGCTGGAGACACGTGCTTGAGCTGGACTTGGTTGACGATGGCAGAGATGTCATGAGGGGCCAAAACAACCAGAGGGTGGCCAAGGACCAGGTCTGAGGTCTTCTCTATGAGTTCTCTCGCAGCAAAAACAGCCCTGAGACAGGAAGGAGTCCCTCTGGCCACAATGTCCAGTTGACATGAGAAATATCCAATAGGCCTCTGGCGGCCTCTTAAGTCATTAGTCTGGGTGAGCACTCCTGTTGCGTGGCCTTGTCTTTCAGAGACAAACAATTTGAAGGGTTTGGAGTAGTCAGGTAGGCCCAAGGCAGGAGCAGAGGCAATGGCCCGTTTTAAAGCATCGAAATTGGCCAGGGCTTCATTGGTTAGACAGAACGGGTCAGACTTAAGAGCATCATAGAGAGGTTGCATAAGCAGAGAGGCTTCAGGGATCCATGCTCTGCAGTAGGAAATGAGGCCTAGGAAGGCATGAAGAGACTTTGAAGTCCTTGGAGGTGGAATGTCCAAAACAGCTCTTACCCGGTCCCGAGTAAGATGTCTGGTACCTTGAGATAGGCAATGTCCAAGGAAGATCACTGAAGATTGACAGAATTGCAGCTTGATGAGTGAAGCTTTGCATCCTTGTTCTGCCAAATAGCAAAGGAGACTAAGTGAACACCTTTTAGTAGTGGGTACATCATCTCCACATAGCAATAGATCATCCACATACTGAAGCAGGACAACTTCTGGGTGCTCAGCTTGCCATGGGTCAAGGATGGTGCCCATGGCCTTAGCAAATTGACTTGGAGAATTTTGTGCCCCTTGGGGCATGACAGTCCAGGTATATTGTTGCATTTCATGAGTGAAAGCAAACAGGTATTGACAGGATGGGTCCAGTGGGACACTGAAAAAGGCATTGGCCAGGTCAATAACTGTGAAGAATTTTGCAGATGGTGGGACTCCAGAGAGCAGAGTATGAGGATTTGGTACAAGAGGGGTGTCCAGGACGGTAGCTTCATTAACAGCACGGAGGTCCTGGACCATCCTGTACTTCTCTGGTTCACCCTTTGGAGTTTTCTTTTTCACAGGAAATAACGGGGTGTTGCATTCAGATTTACATTTTACCAGGGCACCCTTCTCCAAGAGTGCCTTGATGTGGACAGAAATTGCAGCGGACTGTGCTGGTTTTAATGGATATTGTGGTTTTCTTGGTAACTTAGCTCCTGGAATAAGCTTTACCACCACAGGGGGAACATTTAGGTGACCTATGTCCTCTGGGCCTGAGGACCATAACTTAGCGGGCACCTGTGTTTTTAATTCCTCTGGGAAATTGGACCTTAATTCTGCTGCCCCCTCACGGGGCTTTTCTAAATGCAGCATCAGAGGCAAAGAGCATAGGGCTGAAGTGTCTGATACAGACAGAGGTGTAAACATTTCTACCTGCCCATCCGGGGTAAAAGTGATGGATGCTTGCAGGCGTGAGAGGACATCAGCACCTAACAGGTTAATGGGGCATGTGGAGGATACTACAAAGCGAGCGAGCAGGCTAGAACCAACTCGCAGCGGAGTTGTTAAAGGGCTACGTCTTGGCTGGCCATCCACTCCAACACAAGAGACATCAATACTGGACAGGAAGGATGGGTCTGGCAGGTCTTGTTCTCGTAGAACACTACGGGCTGCACCTGTGTCAACTAGAAATGTGGTGGGGTGGCCTTCAATGGGTAAAGTCACTGTGGCAAGTGGCCCCCCTTTGTCCCCTGTAGACACTGCCATGACAGGGGTCACAGACACAGGCTTGCCAATTTCCTATTCATCGGGTTCCTCAACTATTGGAACCTGTTTGGTGGCTTTGGGAGCCGGGGCAGGCTTGGGTAGTTTTCTGGGTTCCCTTTGCTCCCTTTTAGGTTCTGGACAGTCATTCCTAAAGTGACCCTTTGCTCCACAATTAAAGCAATGTCCCCCCTCCTCCGGTCTGGGACCTCTTGGGGCTGGAGCGGAGCGGGATACCATGAGAGGAGCTGAAGTAGGTCTCCTTGGGGTCTGAACGGATTCCAAACCTCTAGCAACTAAAAGCAGGGTATCCAGGGGAACAACCTTATATTCAGGGCGTGCGGCAATGATTCCCTTGCGTATAGAGTCTTTAACACCTTGGACAAACGCACCTGACAGCATTTGTGAATGGATCTTATCTGTAAGATCAAACCCCAAATCTGTGAACATTTGATACAGTCTTGCATGAAACCTTTCCACTGATTCTCCTTTATCTTGAATAACATCAGTAAGGCCAGCAGCCTGATCCGCAAGTTTGTCCTTAGCCCATTCTCTTAATTGGGTGCAAAAAGTTACTCCAGAGGGGAAATCAACATCACTGCTGAGCAAATCTGTACTGAGGTGTCGGGCCATACTTGGCCAATATGCATCCCCTGCTTTGATAGCACAAATGCTCAGCAAATCACGCCATGCGGCGGAATAAGTCTTTTGAATTTGAACTATCCCCCGGTAGAAGGGCATAGGCTGTTTTTCTGGGTCAGGGAGTGATTTCATTAGAGCACTAGCTTGAGTGGGATTGAAAGCAACATATTTAGGAGGGGCCTGTTCTCCCCGACCCTTGTGGCCAAAAGGGTCATCGATAGAACGGTGAGTTGGGGCTCCCGCGGCAAGCTCCGATGAGACATGGGACACCCTGTCCATCTCGTCATCATCGAATTCTATAATATTGGCTCTTTTACGTGGTGCAGGGCCCGAATGAGGTGAAAGGATCGGTGGTTGGGAACGAGCCCCAGATGCAGGGGTGGCTAGTGAGTCATTACCTGGGGATAGGTAGTCACCGGGGATTACCGGCATCAGGGCCGAACTGGGGGCCGCCATATTGGTGGTCGGAAAAGGTACTACATTAGGGTTAAGGGAAGAAGTGGCGGCCATGTTGGAAGAGGGCACATCCGGGGCAGACTGTGCCGGACTGGGCATGACCGGAACCTGGGGCGTGGCTTGGGGAGTGGGGAGTGGATATCCGGGATAGGGCAGGGCCATGGGATATGGGAAGGGGTAGGGCCAGGCTGGGGAGGGGAAGGAGGTGGGGTATTGAGCTGGGGTGGAGATGGGAGGGAACGGAGAGGGATTGGTAGGGGTGGGTGTAGAGGGAGGAGCCGGGGCAAGGGCGGAGGAGATGGTTAGTTGGGTGGAAGAAGAGGGGAGGGGGTCATGAACAGAGAGAGAGTGTAGGGCAGGAATGGCAGATGAAGTGTCAGGGGAAGGTATAGCGGGTAGCATAGGGATGGATGAGGATGATGGGAATGTTAAAGATGGGGCAGGGGAAAAGAAAGATCCATCAGAATTCAGGACCGGGCAGACAGGGGAGGTGATGGGATGGGTATTGGGAGTGGGGAACATAGTCAGCTGGCTATCACTTATTGCTGACTGAACCTTGGGGATAGACATTCCCTGGGCGCCGGTTTTGGGCGCTGGCTGAGGATAGACCCCAGCAACACAATTATTATGATACACAAACAATTTCACACCTTTGTGATTTATCTCTTCCTCAACCCAACCTTCTAGCTGAATAGCCTTCGCTACTCTATACCATGCTTCAGCAGTCTTTAATAAACCATTATCTGTAAGCCTGCCTTTCTTTTCTGTCAGTAACCTACGCCAACTTTCTGGTTGCAATCTTCCACATGTCGGTACAGCAATTCTACATACTTTTGCAATTTTTTCAACACCTTTAACCATTTCCTCACCCTCTCTGTCTTCGACTAAATCACATGCTAACCAGCCCTTACTGGGCTTGCTTAAATCCTGTCCCATAATCCCTTTACCCCTATACCAGCGTCCTAGATATAGAGAGAGAGAGAGGGAAAACTGAACAAGAACGTCTACAATGCTCGACTGCCACCCGAGAATCGTGGGATTTTCTCAGGTGCGTCTTCCCAAAACGTAGACTAGTCACTGAATCCGCCTACCCGGGGTGGTAGACACGGATTGGAGCGAAGTGAGAAGTGTGTGACCAATCACTTCTCTTTTTAAGAGGAATGGGAGTGGATAGTATAATAATATAGGAAGTATAGAAAAGATGAAAGACAAGGAAAATCCTTAGAGACAGACACAGGAGTTCATGAGACTCCTAATTAGACAAACAAGACAACAATACAATTGAAATACAGTGCATGCATCACAGTTCAAATGAAATCAACAATAATCCCTTTCCTTTACTCGTGTGCTTACTCCAAAGTCACCTCCCTCAACCCCGTAGTGTCTCCGCTCGGAGAACGACTTTCGTAAGTCTCACTACCAGCGGCCACGGAAAACAACTGACACCGGTCCGAGTTCCGTCAGCCTCTCTCTACTCTGCAGTCCACAAGAATGTGGCCACGTCTATCCTCACTCCCGTAGTGCCCCTATAAAACCCACTTATAAGTCTCACTACCACGTGATGCGGAAAACAAGCAATGCCTACTTGAATCCCCCCAGGAAACAAAATCCTCTGCCACAAGACTAAGCCCCCCTCACAAATAAACAGAAATACCATGTGCACAAAGAAGCTAGCTAGGCTCTCAAAGTGACACAAGAAGGATCACAGGAAATTATGAGTCTACACAAAATCCACAGTTCCAACACCCCTCTTTTTCCTTACAGCCACAGCCACGAGGCTCCTAAAAGAGGTAAACAGGTAAAGAAGACCCCCAGGAACGCATCCGCAGGTCAACCCCCCTTTTTCCTTACAACCACAATACCGTGGTTCCTAAAAGAGGTGAAACAGGCAACAGAGACCCCCAGGAACGCATCCGCAGGTCACCCCCCTTTTTCCTTACAGCCACAGCCACGAGGCTCCTAAAAGAGGTAAACAGGCAAAGAAGACCCCCAGGAACGCATCCGCAGGTCAACCCCCCTTTATCCCAAAAGAGGTAAAATACAAACAGATAGACACACACACTGAAGACCCAGGCAAGTCCCCTCAGGTCCACCCCCCTTTATCCCAAAAAGGGGAAAACAAGCAAGACAGAACCCCAGGCAAATCCCCTGCAGGTCCACCCCCCCTTTATCTCAAAATGGGGAAACAGGCAAACGATTCAAACACACCCAGGCAACAGATAGACTAAAATGCAGGTAAACAAGTGAGTAACGAGACACCGGGCAAGATATTACCTGTCTTTGATGTCCTCCCGGGAAGCAGTCACAGACACGTGGACGGGTCAATCAAAGGGGCCGGAACGTACCGGTGGCTCTGCAGAAGTCTCTACCGTGTATCTGGAGGTGATCAATCTCCCTTCCTTCCCCCTGGATTCCTCCGTCCACCCTTGTCTTCCTTAGGACGGCTCACCGGCCGGACATAGCCCGATGCCCCACGTTGGGCGCCAAGTTGTTATGGTACTTTTTGAAAGTAAACCAAAATGTTCAAAGTCTATCTGTTCCTGTCCAAATCAATAAAATTAAATTGCGTATATACGCTGAAGTAATTAAGTCTGACACACGAGGTTCAGGTTAAAATAACTTCGAGAAAGTTTATTGGCAAGTGAAGAAAAAGCGGGCGCGCAGGCCCTTTTAAGAGGCATTTTGCGTCATCATTGATTATTAGAATATCAGCAAATAAACATCATCAATTGGATTAATTGTTAAGTGACGGAGTTAGTGTCTTACCTATTGGTTAGTAAAATTAAGAGGTTAGTCCCGTGCCCACCCATCAGAGGTGGGATTATTCTGGACACGGGTGGTGGACAAGGGGGTCCTAAGCGTCATTTTACACGGTCAGTGATATCAGGCTTTATGTCCAGGTGCAAGGTCTCTTATGAATAGAACATTTCATTACTACTGTGTTCTGTGGCCTTCAAACTGTACTATCTTACAAGCTCTTAAGGAGTAGCCGGCAAGTCTTAAGGAGTAGCCAGCACCTCCTGGTACTTGTCCTTGAAGGAAACACGGTCTTTGTCTACTGTATTAATTGGGTTGAGAAGTTCAGTCACGTAATGTAGTTTTAAAATGAACAAGTTAAGTCATGAGGACAAAATGGAGGATTGAAGAAGTCAGGTTAGGAGGACAAAATGGAGGACGAAGTCACAGTATAAAGTTAAAATGGAGTTAGTACAATAATTCAATACAAGTACAATAAGGATTTTTAATAATTCCACATCAGTATGACTGTTATTCAGCTCAACAAAGGTTTGACTTGGCAATGTTTACAACCATAACAGGTATTTGACAGGCTTGGACATGGAGACGTGCTGATGAAAAAAATAAAAAAAATAAAAATTACAGTGAGGGAAAAAAGTATTTGACCCCTGCTGATTTTAAACGTTTCAAAATAAATATATATTCCAGAATGCACCTGTAAAGTGAATGTAAACCTCTAATAGTGCGATATCATATATAATTATATATTCTTATGTAACTAGCAGTTATTACACTCACATTCTCCTGAGCTTAACTCCAAGCTCAGGGATAAACGCTTGTAGGTCCGTAGAGGCGACCTTCCCCTTCTTCTAATTAGGTGGTCTTGTGTAGTATCCTCTAGGACTTAACCCCTTAAGGACTGGACTTTTTTTGCGATGTTGTACATTTGCGACCAGGCATCTTTTTACACTTTTGTGGTGTTTGTGTTTAGCTGTAATTTTCCGCTCTCTCATTTACTGTTCATATACAAATTATATATTGTTTTTTTCAGGACAAAAGGGGCTTTCTTTACATACCATTATTTATATAATCTCATGTAATTTAATTTTGAAAAAATGAAAAAATATGATGAAAAATTGAAAAAAATACATGTTTTTTGACTTTTATGTGAAAAATCTTTTATTCATCTACAAAAGCGAATGAAAAAAACTGCTACATAGATTCAAAATTTTGTCCTGAGTTTAAAAATACCCAGTGTTTACATGCTTTTTGCTATTTTTTTGCATGTTATAGGGCTATAAGTACAAGTAGGATATTGCGGTTTCAAAACATATATTTTTAAAATGTATCAATAGTGACATTGTAACACTATTATCTGTCATAAATCGCTGAATAACACCCCACATGTACATATTTTTTTTAAAGTAGACAACCCAGGGTATTCAATATGGGGTATGTCCAGACTTTTTTAGTAGCCACTTAGTCGCAAACACTGGCCAAAGTTAGCGTTCATATTTGTTTGTGTGTGAAAAAAGTAAAAAACTAAATGGAACGCTAATTTTGGCCAGTGTTTGTGACCAAGTGGTTACTAAAAAAGACTGGTCATACCCCATTTGCAATACCTTGGGTTGTCTTCTTTCGCAAATGGTATGCCATCATGGGGGTAATTCTCATTCCTGGGCATCCATACGCTCTCAAAGGCAACGTAACCAACCTGGCCATTTTCAATGTAAAAATATTTGACCCATATATTTGACCCTGTAACTTTCAAAAACGCTATAAAACCTGTACATGGGGGGTACGGTTATACTCAGGAGACTTTGCTGAACACAAATATTAGTGTTTCAAAACTGGAAAATGTATCACAACAATTATATCATCAGTAAACGTGCTGTTTATGTGTGAAAAATGCAAAAAAAGTCACTTTCACTGACAATATCATCGCTGTGATATGTTTTACTGTTTTGAATCACTAATATTTGTGTTCAGCAAAGTCTCCCGAGTAAAACAGTACCCCCCATGTACAGGTTTTAGGGTGTCGTAGAACGTTACAGGGTAAAATACAGTGCTAGCAAATTAAATTCTCTAGACTTTTGGCCTGGGTTGGCAGGCAGGTCCCTTAAATTGCAATCAATAAAATAACTTAATTATGTAAAAATATTACATAAATACGCACGTAGAATTTAAATATATATGCATATTTATATATTTGAAGTCTACGTGTATATTTATATAATTATTTATGTCATTTTGTATATGGACATATGAATAGTTCGTATTCTTTTTATTTATTTATATATACATAATATATATACAATTTCATTCTAAGTGTATTTTGATATAAATATATATATATATTAATATCAAAATACAGTTAGAATAACATTTCGTATAGATATATAATTTTTTTTTAATTTTTATTATTATTTTTAATTTTTTTTATTTAATTTAAATTATTTATTATTCGTATTTTATAATAATATATATATACAATATATATATAGTTATTATATATATTATATATATACGTGTGTAAATTAATTATAAGTGTATTTTTATATTAATATATGTACATATTAATATAAAAATACTTAGCATGACATTATATATATGATATATAGACATATATTATATAGGTATAATATATGTCTATATATCATATATATATACACATATATAATAATATTTTTTTTTTATTAACTTTCACTTTAAATTTTTTAATGATTTTACAGTTGCAGGGAGACTGCCTGTCAGCACAGACAGTCCCCCTGCAGGCAGAGACTAGGACACCTATTGTGACCATGTGGTCGCCCTGTTGGGCGATCACATGGCCACAGGGGTCCTAAACCGCCATGGGGAGACTGTCTGGGCTGCAGGCAGTCTCCCCACAACGGGAGCACCGCCGATCGCCGCCGGGGGAACGACGGCGATCGGGTAAGTACATTTTAAATTTAGGACGGTTCAGGACCGTCGTCGGTCGGCAAGGGAAAAATGCCGATGACGGTCCTGAACCGTCTTGCGTCCTTAAGGGGTTAAATAAAAATGGATATCTGGTGTAGTATTCTTGATCACCAATAATCTTATATACTTTAATGTATGTTGTACTCACAAACATAGAGCAACTCCGTTCGGCTCTGTCACAGCACTTGCTCTGTCACAGCACTACACACTTGTGTAGTGAAGGACTGCACTCCTGTATGCAGGGACCAACAGCCCAAAGTGATTATAATAGGAACTTTTATTTTCTTCATATATATAAAGATAAAATCTCTTTCTTAATACTAATACTTTACTTAATATCTATAGTGGGCATAAGGTCTTCACTGGGATATCTCCAGTGATGACCTTATGCCCACTATAGATATTAAGTAATTTATATTTTATATTTGTTTTTATTGATTTACTGTTTTCTCAGAAAGAGATTTTATCTTTATATATATGAAGAAAATAAAAGTTCCTATTATAATCACTTTGGGCTGTTGGTCCCTGCATACATGAGTGTAGTCCTTCACTACACAAAGTGCTGTGACAGAGCCGAACGGAGTGGCTCTATGTTTGTGAGTACAACATACATTAAAGTATATAAGATTATTGGGGATCGAAAATACTACACCAGATATCCATTTTTATTTAAGTCCTAGAGGATACTACACAATACCACCTAATTAGAAGAAGGGGAAGGTCGCCTCTACGGACCTACAAGCTTTTATCCCTGAGCTTGGAGTTAAGCTCAGGAGAATGTGAGTGTAATAACTGCTAGTTACATAAGAATATATAATTATATATGATATAACACTTTTAGAGGTTTATATTCACTTTACAGGTGCATTCTGGAATATATATTTATTTCTAAATTGGTATTGGAACGAATACCCTCTGGTTTGGCTCAAAAAGAACTTCATATATGTACGTAGCGCTACACCTTTATTCGTTGTTGGGTTATATGTGAGTTGATGTAAAAAGAAAGATTACATCTAGGTGTTACAGCGGCTGTTTTTAGGAAGCTTTTACATTAGAATATTTCAAATTGTGTACTTTTTAGCGCCAGTATACAGTCTCTATTCCACTGCGATTTTGAAAGTTTGTCCACTGACAAAGAAATGATTGGTCTATAATTTTAATAGTAGATGTATTTTAACAGTGAGAGACAGAATATAAGTATTTGACCCCTTCAACTTAGTACTTGGTGGCAACACCCTTGTTGGCAATCACAGAGGTCAGACATTTCTCGTAGTTGGCCACCAGGTTTGCACACATCTCAGGAGGGATTTTATCCCACTCCTCTTTGCAGATCCTCGCCAAGTCATTAAGGTTTCAAGGCTGATGTTTGGCGTCCTTCAGCTCCCTCCACAGGTTGTCTATGGGATTAAGGTCTGGAGACTGGCTAGGCCACTCCAAGACCTTAATGTGCTTCTTATTGTGCCACTCCTTCATTGCCTTGGCTGTGTGTTTTGGGTCATTGTCATTCTGGAATACCCATCTATGACCCATGTTCGTGGGGGGGAGGTTCTCACCCAAGATTTGACGGTACATGGCCCCGTCCATTGTCCCTTTGTTGCGGTGCAGTTTCCCAGTCCCCTTAGCAGAAAAACACCCCCAAAGCATAATGTTTCCACCTCCATGTTTGAGGGTAGGGATGGTGTTCTTGGGGTCATAGGCAGCATTCCTCCTCCTCCAAACACGACGAGTTGAGTTGATGCCAAACAGCTCGATTTTGGTCTCATCTGACCACAACACTTTCACCCAGTTCTAATCTGAATTATGCAGATGTTCATGGAGCTTTCTTGAGCAGAGGGACATTGCGGGCAACGCAGGATTTCAGTCCTTTACGGCATAGTGTGTTTTCTTGGTTACTATGATCCCAGGTCCCTTGAGATCATTAACAATCATTATCATTAATCATTAGTTCTGGGCTGATTCCATTACAACAATCACAAAACATATAGGCATTATATCATATCTCTATTCATATTCATGTACAAATTGAATACAGCATTATAACTAAATATCACTAACATAATTAAATGATTTTGATCATGTATTATGCATGACTTTCTCACTATATTTATATTTAATATCTTTGCACAGCAATGGGCAGACACATAACCACAGTTTTAAATTGTTTAAACCATGGGATTTAGCAACAAACTAAGATAAGTATAATTACAAGGTGCAATCACACTATAATTTAGATAAAATTGATAACCTTTAAATAAACTGACAGTTACTTTTTTTTCTCTGACCTATTAACTTATTATAGCATGAAAATATTTTGCAAATAAATCTTTAACACATTGTTCCTGCCACAATCACCAAATGATGTGTTAAATTTAGTCACCCATTGCACTTGAATAAAGGGATCTCAAAGGCTAAACAGAGGCTGTATATCTCTAATATTACCAAAGACAAAATGTTACATACCTTGACAGGGCATAAAATATATTCATTGCCATCTTAAATATTATCATTTTTAAAAACGCGACTACATCTCAGATTCGGTACTTGAACTGTATAATTGTACTACTTGTATAAAGGCCTAAAGAAATAGATTTCATGGAATGGTAGTCGTAAAATCTAGGCTTAATGAATCATTGTAGAGAATGGATAATATCTAAAATAATTTCTTCCCTTAAAAAAAGTTTTATCAACTTTTTTTTTTACTTTGAATAAGGTCAGATGAAGAGAGATACAAAACTTTCCAGTTGTAATAAAGATTTCTTCAATAAACTTAGTACAAATAGTTTACATACCGGCCAAAAATGTGTTCTCTTTAAGATCAAAGATTCTTCTTTGGAACCACACTGTTATGTTTTTTTTTTTTGTAGAATTTCACTATTTTTGGTATGCTTCACAGCCTGCACTACAATTTACGCAGACCCCAGAAAAGATAATTTTGCAGATTCTCAATTTGCCTACGCAAACACATACTAGATTGGCAACACAATAAATAATTAGTCACTTATAAACACCTAATTAGCCACACATGCAAATTATCCATTCACACACATCTAATTAGTCAATGCACATACACATAAGCATAGTTAGTCACTGTCAGGCATGCATAATTTGCTCAGATCATGCACATATACATTACACACACTAGTACACAGAAACATTCTAGGTCACAAAAAGTGTCTTAAAGGAATACTAAAAGTGCCAGGAATCCAAAGCTGTATTCCTGGAACTATATCTATGTAAACAAAACTTTATTACATAGGTCCACAGAAAGTAGCTATCTCAAAATGCATATCAATAAATCAAAACATAAATGATGATAATGGTACAGGAAAATTGCCAGAAGTTCCATAATTACATCCAAGCAGAATATATAGTGAACAGATTTCTGGATAACAATGTTATAAATAAGTCATAGAGATACCAAACCATAACAACCCACCAAAAAAAAAAAATATATATATATATATATATATATATATATATATATAAGAAAAGCAAATGCATACCAGAACTAGTGAGAAGAGGAAAACTATTGCTGATATGTTACTAGTTAATGTTAGAGTACAGCTCCAGTGGCATACTTAGGTTATTTGGCACTTGGGGTGGAATTCTCTGTTAGCACACTCCTGGAAATTGCAAAGGTTTTTTGTGTGTGTCATTCAACTAACAGAAACATGTAAAAATAGAATGTGACAGCAGATAAGTACCTTTCGGCCCATCTAGTCTGCACAATTTTATAGTTAGGATAGCCTTAAGCCTATCCTACGCATGCTTAAATTCCTTCACTGTGTTAACCTCTGCCCCTTCAGCTGGAAAGCTATTCTATGTATCTACTACCCTCTCAGTAAAGTAATACTTCCTGATATTATTTTGAAACCTTTGCCCCTCTAATTTAAGAGATGTCATGAAATGTGATAATACCCAAAACAAGTCAAAATATACTTCAAATTTGAAAGGTTCTCATAAATATATATATTATGTAAAATACTTATATAAACATATATAAATAATATAAGTATGCTACCTACCACCACTAGGAAAGTAAATCATTAGTTTAAATGATAAATAATAATATGTGTTTTATCAATACTAGCCATTACAACTATGAGGGATATAGAGATAATATCATATGAAATATCTGTCTAGATGAAAATTCTAAAATAATTACAAACCAGCTAAAGTGAATGGGCAAGAATACATTTATTAAGGTACATTGGGCTAATTGTATGTCAATTGATTCCCCTATAATTTTTACAACATGCAATGAATCTTAACCCTTTAAGGACTGCAGACGTACTAGATACGTCCGACAAAAAAACGTTCCTTAAAACCGCGGATGTACCTAGTATGTCTGCGGCAAATATGAGCGCTGGAAGCTTTCAGGCGCTCTAAGGGTATTGCAGCAATGCCTCAATGTCGAGGCATCCTGCATTACCTCTCCTGACTGCTGGGCCACTGAGTGATGGCTCCACAGGAGCGATCACTTCCGTGTTGTCCCACGTGGCGCACGGCAATGTAACAAAGCATCGATCGGGCAGGCTTTCCGATGCTCTGCCTGTGTGCTGAATGTCTCTAGGGGTCGAGGCACTCAGTAAAGACTTAACCAAATAAATAAAACTGGGTCACAAAGATAAACAATATGTACCACAGTAATGCCCCCTTCTCCTCCAACCTGTTTGTAAGGTGGGGTAAAGTGAACAATATACTGAATAGAGGCCAGTAAAAAGCTTCTATACTTTCCTCCTGCATGTGAAGCTGTGGAGGGAATATTTCAAGTTATTGGTCTTTGCTACCACCTCTATTCTTTTGTCTGTAGGGTAAGGGGCAATAATAATATAATGAGGATGGGCTCAGAGTCCCACAAGTCAGCTAGTGAAATGACAAGTGGACCAGGTCACACTTTATCCTTATTAGAAAGAATAACCCTCACACCACTCTTGCCTAATACCTACCTGAACCTGCCCAGTCCGCTGTATCTCCCAAGCCTCTAGCCATCCATCAGCCATTAACCAATATAAAGAATCCTACCTGCATAATACTTACTAGAGGTTGTTAGGTAGATATACGTTTCTGTGAAAGCAGAAAAAAACCATGATAGACTTAAGTAAATCGACCCTGTTATCCCCTTAATGACCGAAACACAGAGAGTCAGAGCTATTAACCCCTTAATGACCAAGACACCGAGAGTCAGAGCTATTTATTAACCCCTTAATGACCGATACACAGAGTCAGAACTATTAACTCCTTAAGGACTGAGACATCAAGAGTCAGAGCTATTAAATAAAATCAATTAAATCAATTAAAAAAATAAATAAAATAAAAAAGTATTAATCTCCTCCTCCCCCCAGCCATGCGGCTTCCAATATGGTGCTGCCTTTCTAAAGGCAGTGCATCATGGGGCTTCTGGGGATGTCCCTAGCCTGCCTCATCTTAGAGGCAGTCTACGGTCATCCAATCAGAGCTTGCCCCTATAATAATATTTATTATTACTATGATCCCCATTTGTCTGGTGAGGTCAATATTAGCAAATATTGACTCTGATCAGTGTGGATCTCCCTCCCTCTCTTCACTCGTGTTTTAGAGAGATTTACGTAGTTTTAGGTAGGGATCTGTAGAATTGTGAGACCCAAAGGCTCTTTTCAGAGCCATTAACCCCTATCTTGCCAGTCATCACTATAAATCTTGCACAGCAGCACTTTTTTGCTGTCTGTGCATTTTTTTAGGGGTTAATTTTTTAGGGATTTTTTTTGTGAGACCCAAAGGCTCTTTTCAGAGCTATTAACACCTATTCTGCCTGTGATCACTCTATAGATCACTGGCTCTTGCACAGCAGCACGTATTTTGCAGTCTGTGCATTTTTTTAGGGGTTCATTTTTTTAGGGATTTTTTTGTGTGACAGATCACTAAATAAAGTGATTGCGATCATGTCACAGAGGTCCCAGAGGTTGTATAGTGCTGAGGAGTTGTATGCCATCCTTGCGTTAGTGTCTGATGCATCTATGTCTTATTTTGACCCTGCCAGGTGCTCAGATAAATCACTAGATACAGTGTCTGCTGCTAGTGATGTATCAAGTGATGTGTCTGTGGCTGCTAGGCCCCCTCCCAGAAGGAGACATGCTGCTCCATCTGGCAGTGCTGCTGAGGAGTGGCTACCCACTTTATTTTGAAAAAAAACCCTTACTGTGGCAAAGCAGAGTCCTGAAAAAAGATGCAGAGTCTGTTTCAAGAGGGAGCAGAGAAAGGACACCATATTTTACTGTTCTGATTGCCCTCGACAGCTTGACTCTGCATTGGGGACTGCTTCAAGCGATATCACACACTGGTCCGAATTTAATTATTTTTTTTACATTTGGCATTGTTTTTTTGTTGTTTTTTTTGGTTACGTTTACTAAGTTTGTTTGTTTTTTACTTTTATTGCGCCAGACAGTTTTTATGATCAAGTTCAACCTATGCATGGGGGCATGAGTGTACTCAGGAGGCCTTGCAGAAAACAACCTGGAGTGTTTTCTTGCAATAACCAACAACAGACTCACCTAAATCACACACAAATGTGTGTGTAAAAATGAAAATTTAAATATTACCACCACACATTTTCTTCAATTTTTTGGCTAAAACAGTTGCATCAAAGGCATCAAAACACTCCATATACAATACCTTGGGGTGTTAACATTTCAAATACATGCACGTTTATGGCAAGAAAATAAATTGGAATATGTAAAAAGGTCCCCATAATGAAGATAGGCAAAGAAGATATGTCAAATTTTAAAAACACGTCAGAAGTTTGGCATTGCATCCCCAAAACAACCCAACAAACCTATACATAGGTGGTATCACAGAAGATGTACACAGGAGATGTTGCTGAACACATATTGGGGTGTTCTTTGTAAGTAACACATAACAGGAACTGAGAACCCATGCCTAAAGTAGAATGTGAGAGAAAAATAACACACAAAAATGACTACCCAAAATATTGACAAAGACTGGTGGTAGAATTAGTGCATGGAAAGTGTTAAAATACCACTATTTGAAATACCCTAGAGTGTCTACTTTTTAAAAATATATGGTTTGATGGGGGTAGATTACATTGGCCGGCTTTAAAAATGTCCCAAATAGGACATGGGTGCATGATAACCAGTTGTGAAAATTCCAAGTTGGAAAACTGGAATGCGCACCTTCCAAACAAGGACTTTTAGCCCCCAGAGAACCCGAGACACCTATACATGGGGGGTATTACTGTACTCAGGAGATGTTGCTGAACACACATTGGGGTGCTCTTTGGTAGTAACCCTTAAAGTTATCTGTACATGTATTCTTAAATTGCAATTTGTGTCAAAAAAATCACAAATTATTATTATTTTTTTTAATTTGGAATAGATTGGTTACATGAAAAAGAGTCAAAATACCCCAAGTTTAATACCTTTGGTTGTCTTCTTTTAAAAAATGTATACATGTGAAGGGTTATTTAGAGATTCCTGATAGATATTAGTGTTACAATGTAACTTTCGTTAATTTTGAAGAAAAAATGGTTTCGAAATAGCAAAGTGTAATTTATACTTATTGCCCTATAACTTGCAAAAAAGAGAAGAAGCTAAGAACATGTTAACATTGAGTTAACATGTTAACATTTCTAAACTCAGGACAAAATTTAGAAACTATTTAGCATGGATGTTTTTTGGCGGTTGTAGATGCGTAACAGGGGGTAAAAGTTACTTTTTTCATCATATTTTATAATTATTTATAGTAAATTATATGATATGATGAAAATAATGGTGTCTTTAGAAAGACCATTTAATGGTGATAAAATCTGCATATAATATGTTTGGGTACAGTAAATGAGTAAGAGGAAAATTACAGCTAAACACAAGCCACAGGAATGTAAAAACAGCCCTGGTCCTTAACGGTACGAAAATTGAAAAACGGTCTGGTCCCTAAGGGGTTAAAACTCCACACTAGGAATTCAGGGGACAGAGAGTCATCTGCTGGACAGGTATCAGCAATACATAAACAAATACTGGAGTAATGTGTACAATCTTCTACAAATTAGATGTGGGTAAATAGCTTCAAACTACACTATTTGGACCTGCCCTTAGATAAGGAAAATTAGGCAGGAGGGATCTCTATCTTAGGTCAGCTTGTACATCACCAGCAGACCATTATGCCATTAGAGATCATGATCGAATAGAGACCTCAGCCTATATTCGCCTTCACTCTAGCAGCCAGTTTTTGGGAATTCCACTGTGCAGGGTCTTCTGTCATAACAAAAATATGAATGTATTATCTCTGGGGCTATAACCATTTTTCTAGTACATTTTACATTTAACATTTCTTAGGGGGGGGGCGTGGCTTGAGCGCCGATCGTGATGGCCGTTTAGAGAAAGAGCTCTGCACCCAAGACTCTCAATACCGCCCTGTAAACCGCTACAACCGCGAGTGATCCAAAGAAAACCTGACCCAGACACAGTCCGAGCAGGTCCATTTCCACTGTTGTGGATGTCCAGCTGCAAAACCAGCAAAAAGAGCCACAGAGAGGCAGTATCTGTTGCAGGCATGCTTACCACACCGAGGCCTGCTGCACGTGGCGCCCACAAGGACCAGGCCCCATCCCAGAGGGAGAAAGAGAGCCCACCCGCATGGCCAGATGTTCTCCCTGAAGCCTCCAACGCTGCAATACTACAATCCTTGGCAGAGGTGAAGGGGTTCCTGGCGGCTGAGATTGAGCGCACAGCGGCGGAAGTAAAGGCCGAAATAGCCGCCATTGGAGCCCGTACCACGGTCATAGAGCAACGCATGGCCCGCATGGTCAGAGCGCATAATGGCTCCACTGCAGTAACCAACATGCTGAAACATCGCATCACAGACCTCGAAATTGAACTGGAAAGACATTACCAATAGAGCGAGACACAATAACTTGCGCATCCGCGGCCTCCCTGAATCGGTGGGAGACGCAGACTTGGAGGCCACCCTAGTGCAATGCCTCCGCCAAGGCCTGCCCGACATACCAGAACATCTCTGGCTAGTGGATAGAGCCCACAGAGCCCTCCGGGCCAAGGGCCCCAACAACAGCCCGCCCAGGGATGTAATCATGAAGTGGCACTATTTTAAAACAAAAGAAGCCATCCTAAAACGTAGCAGAATGCAACCATACCGATGGAAAGGAACAGAGCTGCAACTATACCAGGATATAGCCCGGCCACGCTACAACAAAGCCGGGAATGGAAGCCGGTCACAGACCTACTGTGAGAAAAGGAAGTTTGGTTCGCATGGGGATATCCATTGAAAATAATCGTATTCCATGGCACAAAACCTGCCGTACTACTGCCCTCTATGGACGTACAAGCATTTTTGAAGAGCATCGACATAACAGCTCCTGCGGACCTCCACCTCCCTACAAACAACATTTAGGGACTGGCCCCTTTACCTGAAGCATGGGGAGCCCACAGCTCGCGCACCACCTGAGCAGTGACTCAAGGACTCTAGATGCAATGGACAAACCAGGATTTAACGACACACGCAAGCTATTGCATATATTTACTAAGTTTTACTAATGTTTTTTATTGTACTTAAGTTTATTTACTAGCATGAGGAATTAGATAACCGCAATGGTGAATTTGTGATTGCGGGCGGGGGGAGGGAGTAACGAACCATGTGTGCCTTGGTTAAGCCTATCTGCCCTATTTCATTTAAACCATATTCATAGTGCTACACAGGGTCTCCTTTAAACCATATTCATGATAATAAGCAGATTGTGATCTTAAGGGTTTCCTACTGCATGGTATGTGTCTTCTCTTGTATTCAGTATGGGCAAAAAGGTTTTCATTTTTAAGCCACCAACTGTCAAGGTGTGAGCTACAGCTAAGGGAACAACTAAGCCTTCTAGGGGAATGATATAAACAGAGGGAGCCTGCTTCTCAAACCCACTACAGCCCCAGACATGCAGTTAGCCTACATAGGGAAAGAAGAAAAAAAAAAAAGACTAGGATAACCCCCAGAGCATGACGACACCATTTTTATTTAACAAAAAAAAACGGATGGTGGCCGCACGGCTTTATCAAATAACTATAGATACAAGAGGACCGAAGGGAGCGGGTGGGTGAGGGAAGATACCTGAGAGGATGATGGATACACCGCCAACACAAAAGGGACTCCCATTAGCCTACCTGACATGCAAACAATGGGTACCGACCAGGCAAGCACCCCCTGCCTCCTGGGCGCCCATCCTAAATCGTGTAACTCAGGCACAGCCTACTAACGATGACCCCACAACAAAAGAGCCCTACTAGCACAATCGGAAAAAAAAAAGAGGGGGGAGCTCAAGCCTAGCAGCTCATCACATAGCTGACAAAGAGAGGCCAACTCAAAATCCCACCTGACCACAAAAGCATAGCCGGGACTCAGTAATACGATAGCCTGGGTAGCGCGTGCCCTGCGCCTGCCCTGGTCTCCCCTTCCCCGCGAATATAGAACTTAATGAACAAGGTTGTATTTGAAATAAATGAGAGTCTCGACAGGGTGCTTGGTGGCTGGGCTTCCACCCCGCTAGAGGTTACTCCCTCAGTGCGGTGGATGCACACCCCCATAGCTCCTGGCGACTGGTAAGACCCGGAATTGTTGTATTGTTGTATTGACCCACTACAAAGGAGGTCATATTGTTTAATTGTTTACAAAAAGAATACTAAGTTGTATATTACTTTTTTTTTTAGGTAGCAGACAACCTATCGTCTACTACCCCTTCTCTTATTCTTTTCCCTCCTACTGCTTTCTCATCTCTGCTATCCCCTAACCCCTCACCCCACCCCCTACCATCTCCCCATCGGAGGAATTGCAACACCCAAGAAGAAGCAGACGTATCAGACGCTGGTAGATAAGCCCACAGTAAGCAGCCAAACACAGCGTGAGTAAACTTCCACAACACACATAGACAAAACATGGACTTAAAGCTGACCTCATTAAATGTTAATGGACTTAACGCCCCCAACAAACGCAGGCTACTTCTTAGGGAAATACACAGGCAACAAGCAGACATAGCATTAATACAGGAATCCCACATACCACGCTCATCTAAGATGCAACTAACAAACCACCTCTTTACAAGGGCATACGCCTCTAGAGCACCATATAAAAAAATGGTGTGGAAATCCTGATACACAAAAAATGCCCCATACAAATTACGGGGACGCACACAGACACTGAAGGCCGGTACGTGGTACTCTCAGGCACGATGCACACTAACACCTACCACCTCATAAATTTGTACTCCCCGAACACCCCTACCCTACAGTTCTGGACGAACCTAGAAAGTCTGATTAGGAACCTCCCGAGAGGGATACTCATCCTAGGAGGTGACCTCAATGCCACGCCCTGCCCCGCCTCTGACCGCAGTGGGGGACTACAGCTCCCCCGCTCGCATGATAGAGGAGCGCAAGATAAACTCCTACACAAATTTATCCCAAACACGGGCCTGCTAGATCCCTGGAGGCTCCAACAGCCAGGGGAACGGGACTACACACACCACTTACTCACGCATAGACCTATTCCTCACAAACAAACTTGGCATGCATTGGCTTAAGACCACTGTGATCAACCCCATATTGTGGTCTGATCATGCAGACATTACAATAACCCCAAGCAACCACACACCCTGGAAATGGAGACTGAATGCCTCCCTCCTCCAAGACCCACACATAAAAGAGGACCTCCAAAAGGAAATTGTGCTCTTTTTCCAAACTAATGACACACCAGATGTATCCCCAACCACTCTCTGGGCGGCCCATAAAACAGTAATGTGTGGACTCCTCATAAAGATAGCGACACAACAAAAACAAAAAAAATATGAAAGGCTTACAGACCTGCAAAAACAACTACGCAAAATAGAATTACAACATAAACAAACGGCCACCCAAGCCACGACTAGAGAATTGACAGACACCAGAAGATCTCTCAAAGAACTCATGATAGATGACGTTACTAAAGACCTCATCAGAACTAAAAGACTTTTCTACGAAAAGTCTAATAAAATGGACACCCTCCTTGCGAGAGCCCTTAGACCCAGAACCACCACCACCTCAATAACAGCCATAGGAAGCAACGCGGACAAGTCCTCACAACCCCTAAAGACATAAATGACGAATTCACGAACTACTTCATGTCTGTACTACTTCAAGCTCTTGAGAAAGGCACATTAGCAGCGCCGAAACGCGCGTTGAGCCTTTACCGCGACCACATGGTCTATATTTAAGTTCAGGCAGTCTAGACATCCTGTTTGCTTTAGCTCTTAGCAAGAAAGAATTGCTTTAACTCTGATTGGGGGCTTTGGGATTTAGGAATTTGGATAATGAACAGTATCACTTTTCGCTACCTTAGCTTACTTAGCACTTAAGCTTAAATTTGAGGAAGAAAACTCACTAGGGAGCGACGATTCTTTTATGCCAACAGTCTCACCTTATGAGCTTTCTTGGTGAGACTACCAACATCCTATACCCATACCCCTTGGTCTCCCCTAATTGGGTTGACTCTAAGAGTATATTTTATTGTTTTTTTGTTATACTCAGCCATTGAGGGGACCGGCTAGCATTAAATTACGGATTTATTCTCCTGACGTATTCTGACCACTTACTAATGGAAAACAGTAGCCTTTTAGCCTTTGGGTTCACCCTCTATGTAGGACAAATATCTACCTACCTAATTACTTCTCTCTGCGAGTATATTTAATTATTTTTCTATTATACTCTGCCACTAAGGGGACTGGCTAGTACTTAATCACGGAGTTATTCTCCTGACGAATTTTGCTACATCTGCACACCAATAGAGCTACTGTGGTTTACTAAGACATTGTTGCTAACCACATTAATACTTCGATACACTGTCTATTCTAGAAACCTACTTTCAGTAGCTGGCTATTACTAGTATATAAGTGCAGAGCACGTACAGCAAATTTTAAACGACTCCTGCAAATATCTGTTCTAGTTTTTCTAGAAACCTACTTGTAGTAGCTGGTTATTCCTAATATTAAAGTGCAGAGCACGTACAGCAAACTCTAGACAACTCCTGTAAATATTTGTTCTAGTTTATCACTGTTTATACACATTTTGTCACTTATTATCCTTACTGATCCTTATTTATTTTCTCCCTAAGTGGGATTAATAAAAATTTATTATTTTTCTTATATTTCATGTTAGTTCTATGCGGGCATTTTTTTGCCATTCTTTTATGAACAAGTGTCTCTCTGGGGTATAGGGACTGTGAATGGGGAGGAATCTACTCTAATCCCTATCCAGTCTCTTTCTCTTTTCATACTTCATGTCTGTATATAACCACTCCCCCACACTGGCAGGAGACAACGCATCAAATGTGGCAGCGGTTGCGTCATTTCTACACGAAACCCAGCTCCCCCAATTGGGGGCAGACTTAATAGGGGACCCTATAGTCGCGGAAGAAGTAGAAAGAGCGATAGCAGGGCTCAAAGGGAACAAGGCCCCGGGCCCTGATGGTTTCGATGGCGCTTATTACAAGGCCTTCAAAGACGACCTCACACCCCACTTAACCAACATGTACACACAATGGACGGAAGGAGAGGCCCCCAACCCAGACCTCGCGACCACACTCATCCCCAAACCAGGTAGAGATGCCACACAAGTGGCCAACTACCGTCCCATCTCTCTCATAAACTTTGACGTGAAAGTCTATGCCAAGGTGCTAGCAAATAGACTGAACCCCCTCCTTACCAAATACATACACGCTGACCAGGTGGGCTTTGTTCCCACCAGACAGTTATACAAAAACACGAGGAGAGCTACTGACCTCATGTGGTGGGCTGGAAGAACTCGAACGCCTTCTCTGATCCTTTCCCTGGATGCGGAGAAGGCATTTGACAGAGTCCAGAGCCCAACTCGCACAAATCATAGAATGGCACTCGCCACCAGACGCACATAGATGGGTAGACTTAGAAACCCTGCTAATGAGTACAGACCTCCCGCAGTTCTGGATATGGGTACCCCAGCCCGACAGACCAAAGCTCCACATGAGCTGCCCTGCCATCCTGAACTCGATCAGGATCTGGGACTCCACGGCACACAAATATCCCCTAACACACCAAATATCGCCCCTAACCCCATACCTCCGTAACAAAGCATTCCCACCAGGACTCATAGCAAGAGATTTCCGTAACATCGAAAGCACGGACATACAGCGCTATCACCAGCTCTATCAGGGGAACAACTTTAAAACATTTGACAACTTCAAATCACTGGCCCCACTGACCACGAAAGACTACTTTCGTTATATGCAACTACGAGACTTTGCGGGGCAACCACACGTACGCAAAGCCGCCAAGACCAAATTCATCTTCTACGAAACATTATGCACGGTGGAAGGACCACGTACCGGCCTCATCACACTCCTCTATACACAATTGAGCGCACCGACAAGCGACACACAAACACCCACATATGTGGCAAAATGGGAAGCAGACCTACAGCAACCCTTAGAAACATCCCCCTTGGCAAGACATCTGGGAGGCAGCAGCAAAGGTCTCCATTTGTGTACTGCACCAGGAACAATGCTACAAAACACTAATGAGGTGATACACCACACCAGTCAAACTCTGCAGAATGGGTAAAACAACTACAGACATGTGCTGGAGAGGGTGCGGGGACAAAGGGACGTACCTCCACATGTGGTGGACATGCCCAAAAGCAAAAAACTTCTGGGATGAGATAGCTAAACTCCAAACAGAAGTGCTACACAAACACGTCCGACCGGACCCAGGGGCATTCCTTATCGCAAAGCCACTAGATGTCCTGACACATAGGGAACAAAAACTCTTCAACATAAATTTAGCTGCCAGACCAGCCATGGCACAGACGTGGTTACACACGACTTACCCCCCAAAGTATAGAGTGACTAGCAATATAAAAGAGGCCCACCTCATGGACAAACTCACAGCACAACTCAGAGACACTTATCCATTATTTCTCAAAACCTGGGAGCCTTGGGAAGACTACACTAACCGCTGAATGACATAAACTTATACAAACACAAACCTGGGAGCCTTGCCCACACACATGACAGGCAGACAGCAGTGACTCCGACCGCCATCAGCAGACCCATCCCCCCTCATATCATATGTCTCCCCACCTCTCCTTTCTCTTTCTTTCTTACCTCTCACCCTCTCGCGTTTCTCTTCTTCAGAAAATAGAAAATTCATGCCTCAACTTCAGCGCCTTCGACTGAGGCATAGGTACAGAACAACAAAATACAGATAAGAAGCAACCTTAAATAGCAATGCTCAGAAATTGAAACTATGTACTAACAACGGCACTACCAAAGTAAATCTAAATAGCCGAATTAGTAATGCCATACCTCTTTGTGCATGTCTTGCAATGTACCTTTAACAGATACCCATGTATAAACAACTTGATATGCTTCCCTGTATACTCGACTCTATACGTATGATGCTTTTTCTTCTGTAACAAATATGTGCATGACTTGACAAATAAAGAATTGAAAAAAAAAAAAAAACAATACTGAGGGGGAAGTAAATAAGTATTTTCCATTTTGGTGAAATAATATTAGCATACTCTGAAATTGTAATACTTTTATGCAGAGGGGGTTCTAAGACATAAGTCTAAGAGTCTGTGTAGGATTATTTGTTCCCTTCAATAGCCAAACTTGCCTAATTCACTGACTATATTCCTGCATTCATTTTTGATTAACTACCCTATGACAATTAATTCAGCTAAGTATAATTAAAGCTAAAATAGTAACCAATGATTAGACATACCAATGTTTACCTGTTATGATTTCTATTAAGGTGTAGAAACGTATTATATAAGAAGGCTGTTTTACTTCTGTTAAATATGTTACTGAGTTTCTGTGTGGTTTTAATTGGATAAGAAACTATGGCTGCATCCAACTTAGCAGATTTGTTGATAAGTTGATATCAGTAATTAATATTGGTTATTGATATTCTTAAAATCCAAGAAATTCATTACATTTTGTGACTGTCATTTTTCTAAGTGATACGGATATGCTACATGCCTAAATATTGTCATCGGGCTATCTGAGTAAATAAACATTTTGTTAATCAGCCCCCACTCAATTTATGGAATTCCTTTTGCCACCCTACCGTTTCATGATTACATGTGCGTAGTACCAGTATGTGAGCGTCCTATAAGAGGAAATCTGTTTTTTGTAAACATAAGTTGTGTTATGGTAGTAGATGTTTTCATTTGAAGTTTGAATGTGGTAAATAACATCTGATATGTGCTTTGGCTTGCACTTTACAATTGATTGTTTTAACCAAAATCCAATGTCACTAGATAGATCAATCACACATGATTGTAATTGACTTGGTAAAGTGAATAAACAATTCCTAGATTTGTTTTACTATTAATGGGTCTTTTATTATTGAAAATAATTTTATGGTGTATAAAAATTTCTACATAGAATCCGAAAGAAGGTAGAATATAAGGTTAAGTGTAATAATTATTAAAGTTGTGTGTTAATTAATTTGGATATATCTTAATCATGAGATTGATAATATTAGGTATAACTTAGGTACTGGAGGCACTAACAAACAAAACCACACAATATTGTTGACATAGTATAAAAAGACACGACAGGAGTATGCAATTATATTATTTGTTGATTTAAGACTGCTGGTAAATGACTGAGCCTTATTTTGTCACAACACTGAATGACACAGTATGATGAGTGACAATTTCCAGCTAGCTTCGAGATTTATTTGTTAATTAAGCCACAAACAAAAGTGATTTTTCTAACCCTGTGGATTCTTTTTTAAAGATGCTGCAATCCAGTTACAGTCATGGCAAAACGAAAGTACACACTCTTTGAATTCTACAGTTTTAAATATCAGGACATAGTATCATTTATCTGTTCCTTAGTAGTTCTTAAAATTCTGTAAATATAACCTCAGAGGAACAACAGCACATGATTTATTTAACAAAAATAAAGCCAAAATGTAAAATCCATTTGTGAAAAACAAAATACACTCTATGATTCAATAACTTGTAAAACCACCGTTAGCAGCAATAACTTTCTATAAGTGTTTTCTGTATGACTTTATCAGTCTCTCACATCGTTGTGGAGGAATTTTCTTATTTACAACATTGCTTCAGTTCATTGAGGTTTGCTGACATTTGTTTATGCACAGCTTAAGGTCCTTGCATAGCATTTCAATCAGGTTGAAGTCTGGACTTTGACTAGGCCATTGCAACACCGTGCTTCTTTTTTTGTCAGCCATTTTGTTGTTGATATGCTGGTTTGCTTGGGATCATTGTCCTGTTGCATGACCCAATTTCTGCCAAGCATTAGCTGTTGGACAGGTGGCCTCACTGTTTAGCTGTTGGATAGATAGACTTGAGAATACTTTGGTATACAGAAGAGTTCATGGTTCTCAGGTCCTGTGGCTGCTCCATGTTTGACAGTTGGCATAAGGTGTTTTTTCTAACATGTTGTGTTTGGTTTTCGACAAACATGGTGCTGTGCATTATGGCCTAACATCTCCGCTTTGGTCTTGTCTGTCCAAAATATTTTGTTCCAGAAGTCAGAGAACAGGTTTTCTCCTGCCATCCTTTCCAAACAAACCATACTTGTTCAGTCTAATGATTGTACTGCAGTGAACGTTAACATTTAACATTAGTGATGTACCGAACTGTTTGCTGGCGAATAGTTCCGGGCGAACATAGCGTGTTCGCGTTCGCCGCCGCGGGCGAACACATGGGCGGTTCGATCCGCCCCTATTCGTCATCATTGAGCAAACTTTCACCCTGTGCCTCACGGTCAGCAGACACATTCCAGCAAATTAGCAGCAGACCCTCCCTTCCACACCCTCCCACCTCCCTCCCAGCATCCATTTTAGATTCATTCTGAAGCTGCATGCTTAGTGAGAGGAGGGAAAGTGTAGCTGCTGCTGATTAGATAGGGAAATTGATAGCTAGGCTAGGGTATTCAGTGTCCACTACAGTCCTGAAGGACTCATCTGATCTCTGCTGTAAGAACAGCACCCCAAAAAGCCCTTTTTAGGGCTAGAACATCGGTCTGCTTTTTTTTTCTGTATAATGTAATTGCAGTTGCCTGCCTGCCAGCTTCTGTGTCAGGCTCACAGTGCATACTGTGCCCATTTGCCCAGTGCCACCACTCAGTCACTGGTGTCACAATAGCTTACGCTTGACATTTAAAAAGAAAACATTTTTTTTCACTGTAAAACATTGAATAGCAGTTAGTTGTCTGCCAGCTTCTGTGTCAGGCTCAGTGGATACTGTGCCCATTTGCCCAGTGCCACCACTCATATCTGTTTTCACAATAGCTTATGCTTGACATTTAAAAATATTTTTTTTTCACTGTAATAGATTGAATAGCAGTTAGTTGCCTGCCAGCTTCTGTGTCAGGCTCACAGTGGATGCTGTGCCCATTTGGCCAGTCAGTGCCACCACTCATATCTGGTGTCTCTATAGCGTGCTTTTACAAAGAATAAAAGTTTTCCAGTGTAAGCTAATAGCAGTCAGTGTCTTTAAAGCAGGTGTTTCAGACCTTCAGGGTGTGCCCTGCAGACCCCTGCCAGTGTAATTTGACAGTTGCCACTCATATCTGGTGTCTATGTAGCATGCTTTTACAAATCAAAAAAGTTTTCCAGTGTAAGCTAATAGCAGTCAGTGTCCTTGAAGCGGGTGTGTCAGGCCTTCCTTCAGCGTGTGCCCTGCAGACCCCTGCCAGTGTACTTTGACAGTTGCCACTCATATCTGGTGTCTCTATAGCGTGCTTTTACAAAGAAAAAAGTTTTCCAGTGTAAGCTAATAGCAGTCAATGTCCTTCAAGCGGGTGTGTCAGTCCTTCCTTCAGCGTGTGCCCTGCAGACCCCTGCCAGTGTACTTTGACAGTTGCCACTCATATCGGGTGTCTCTGTAGCGTGCTTTTACAAATAAAAAAAGTTTTCCAGTGTAAGCTAATAGCAGTCAGTGTCCTTAAAGCGGGTGTGTCAGGCCTTCCTTCAGCGTGTGCCCAGCAGACCCCTGCCAGTGTACTTTGACAGTTTGCACTCATATCTGGTGTCTCTATAGTGTGCTTTTACAAAGAAAAAAGTTTTCCAGTGTAAGCTAATAGCAGTCAGTGTCCTTAAAGTGGGTGTGTCAGGCCTTCCTTCAGCGTGTGCCCTGCAGACCCCTGCCAGTGTACTTTGACAGTTGCCACTCATATCTGGTGTCTCTGTAGCGTGCTTTTACAAAGAAAAAAGTTTTCCAGTGTAAGCTAATAGCAGTCAGTGTCCTTAAAGCGGGTGTGTCAGGCCTTCCTTCAGCGTGTGCCCTGCAGACCCCTGCCAGTGTACTTTGACTGTTGCCACTCATATCTGGTGTCTCTATAGCGTGCTTTTACAAAGAAAAAAAGTTTTCCAGTGTTAGCTAATAGCAGTCAGTGTCCTTAAAGCGGGTGTGTCAGGCCTTCCTTCAGCGTGTGCCCTGCAGACCCCTGCCAGTGTACTTTGACAGTTGCCACTCATATCTGGTGTCTCTGTAGCGTGCTTTTACAAAGAAAAAAGTTTTCCAGTGTAAGCTAATAGCAGTCAGTGTCCTTAAAGCGGGTGTGTCAGGCCTTCCTTCAGCGTGTGCCCTGCAGACCCCTGCCAGTGTACTTTGACAGTTTGCACTCATATCTGGTGTCTCTATAGTGTGCTTTTACAAAGAAAAAAAGTTTTCCAGTGTAAGCTAATAGCAGTCAGTGTCCTTAAAGCGGGTGTTTCAGGCCTTCCTTCAGCGTGTGCCCTGCAGACCCCTGCCAGTGTACTTTGACAGTTGCCACTCATATCTGGTTTCTCTATAGCGTGCTTTTACAAAGAAAAAAAGTTTTCAAGTGTTAGCTAATAGCAGTCAGTGTCCTTAAAGCGGGTGTGTCAGGCCTTCCTTCAGCGTGTGCCCTGCAGACCCCTGCCAGTGTACTTTGACAGTTGCCACTCATATCTGGTGTCTCTGTAGCGTGCTTTTAGAAAGAAAAAAGTTTTCCAGTGTAAGCTAATAGCAGTCAGTGTCCTTATGTCAGGATCGGGACAGGGATCCAACACGCAGAGTACAAACAGTAGCCAGATACGTATACCGGACCTTAGAATGGCCGGACTAACGTAAGTAGTACAGTATAGAATGGTCAAAGACAAGCCGAGGTCGAGGGTAACAGAAGACAGGTAAGCGAGAGACAAGCCGAATCAAGGGTAACAGAGATAAGCAGAGTAAGGTAAACAAGCCGGGTCAAAACCAAAAGGGATAATAGAATACACAAGCACTGAGTGACTAGAACAAGCTAGAACCACGACAGGGCAATGAGCTAATGAAAGAAGCTCTGTTAAATACCCTGTTCAGAGCAGTAACCACGCCTCCAAGGCGTCCTGATTGGTCCTGCAGCCATTGACTGACAGGTTGTTCCGGGGGAGTGTCCTGATGACTACTTCCTGCCTAGATGCTGTAAAAGGCAGTCACTCCCTCGCGGCCGGCCTAGCATGACCGGATAGACCGCGGGGAAGGGAGCCATCAGACCGTCTGGATGGAGGAACAGCTAAGTCTCTACCTCTTTCGGAGGTAGAGACCACAGGTACCCTGACAGTACCCCCCCTCTCAGATACGCCCACCGGGCGGAATGAACCAGGACGAGATGGGAAGCGAGAGTGATACGCCCTGCGGAGACGGGGAGCATGTACATCCTCCTGAGGTACCCAACTCCTCTCCTCAGGACCATATCCCTTCCAATCAACCAGATATTGTACTCTCCCCCGGGAGATTCGAGAATCAATAATAGAGTTAACCTCATACTCCTCCTGACCCTCCACCTGAACGGGGCGAGGAGGGGCTATTGTGGAGGAAAATCTGTTACATATGAGTGGTTTCAGCAATGAAACGTGAAACGAGTTCGGGATGCGTAAGGTATTAGGAAGAGCTAAACGATACGCAACTGGATTGATACGGGTCAGCACCCTGTAGGGTACAATATAACGAGGAGCGAACTTCATGGAGGGCACTTTTAAACGGATGTTCCTCGTGCTCAGCCATACCCTATCACCTGGAACAAAGACCGGAGCCGCCCTTCTACGTTTATCAGCGTGTTTCTTGACCAACATAGAGTTGTGCACAAGGATTTGTCGAGTTTGATCCCACAACTTCCTCAAATTGGCAACATGAACATCAACCGACGGCACCCCCTGGGAAGGGGAATCCGAAGGAAGAATAGACGGATGAAAACCATAATTCATGAAGAAGGGGCTTGAATGAGTAGAATCGCAAACGAGATTGTTGTGCAAACTCCGCCCAAGGAATTAAACCGACCCAATCATCCTGGTGTTCAGAAACAAAGCATCGTAAATATTGTTCGATTTTCTGGTTGGTACGTTCAGCAGCTCCGTTAGACTGAGGATGATAGGCAGAAGAAAAGTTTAATTTAATACCAAGTTGAGAGCAGAAGGACCTCCAAAAGCGGGAAACAAATTGGGAGCCTCTGTCCGATACAATTTGAGAGGGTATCCCATGTAGGCGAAAAATCTCCTTAGCGAATATCTCTGCCAATTCGGGAGAAGACGGGAGTTTAGGCAGGGGAATGAAGTGTGCCATCTTAGTAAACCTGTCAACCACGGTGAGGATAACAGTCTGTCTTTTAGAGATAGGTAGATCGACAATAAAGTCCATGGCCAAACAGGACCATGGTTTTTCTGGAACCTCCAAGGGGTGCAGGAATCCACATGGAAGCGTATGGGGTTGTTTGGTTTTAGTACAAACTTCACATGCAGCGATGAACTCCTCAATATCCCTCCGTAAAGCAGGCCACCAGAAGAGATCAACGCGTAAGTTTTGCGAATACCAGGATGTCCCGCCATCTTGCTATTATGTAAACACTGTAAAAGTTCCAGTTGAAGAGCAGGAGGAACGAAATGACGGCCCGCAGGAGTCTGTTTAGGTGCTAGATGTTGCAACTTAATGATCTCGGCCAGTAATGGAGAATGAATCCTGAGATTCGTATTAGCAATGATATTGCATTTCGGAACTATAGAAGAAAGAACTGGTTCAGGTACAGTAGAAGGTTCATATTGGCGAGATAATGCATCGGCTTTAGAGTTTTTAGAACCAGGTCTGTAAGTCAGTACATAATTGAAGTGAGTCAGGAATAAGGACCAACGAGCTTGTCTAGAGGATAAGCGCTTAGCCTCCCCAATATAGGACAAGTTTTTGTGGTCCGTCAAAATCGTAATAGGGTGTAGGGTCCCCTCCAACAAATGTCTCCACTCCTTTAAGGCTTTAATGACTGCTAACAGTTCCCTTTCCCCGATGTCATATCTGCTCTCAGGCCCAGAAAATTTCTTAGAGAAAAAACCACAAGGGTGTAACGGTTTATCCACCCCTAACCTTTGAGACAGAACAGCCCCAACTGCTGTCTCAGAGGCATCGACCTCGAGCAAGAAAGGCAGAGTCGTATCAGGATGGACTAGAATGGGAGCCGAGGCAAAAAGTTCCTTGAGAGTCTTGAAAGCACCAAGAGCTTCCTTAGACCAGAACTTAGTATCAGCCCCTTGTTTGGTCATATTGGTAATAGGCGCAATGATAGAGGAGTATCCTTTAATGAAGCGCCTATAGTAGTTGGAAAAACCAATAAACCTTTGGATAGCCTTGAGTCCTTTGGGCAAGGGCCAGTCTAAAATAGATTGGAGTTTTACAGGATCCATTTTAAAACTCTCCCCAGAAATCACGTATCCAAGAAAGTCTACCTGAGACTGATCAAAACTGCACTTTTCCAATTTGCAATATAGACCATGTTGCAGCAGCTTGTGTAATACCTTTCTGACCTGTCTATGGTGAGTCTCAATCTCCTTAGAGTGTATTAGTATGTCGTCCAGGTAAACAATAACACAATCATGCTGAAACTCCCTAAGTACCTCATTAATCAAATCTTGAAATACTGCAGGAGCATTGCATATTCCAAATGGCATAACAGTGTATTCGTAATGGCCATACCGGGTATTGAATGCCGTCATCCACTCGTGACCTTGCTGGATTCTCACCAAATTGTAAGCCCCTCTGAGATCTAACTTGGTGAAGATTTTGGAGCCCTTAAGACGATCAAATAACTCGGTAATCAGTGGGATAGGATAGGCATTTCTGACAGTTATTTTATTCAAGCCTCGGTAATCGATACAAGGTCTCAGCGTGCCATCCTTCTTCTTAATGAAAAAGAACCCAGCCCCGGCCGGAGAAGAAGACCTCCTGATGAATCCCTTTTCTAAATTCTCCCGAATATACTCCTCTAGAACCGAGTTTCCCTGAACAGACAAAGGATATACATGGCCCCTCGGAGGCATAGTGCCGGGTAGCAGCTTAATCTTACAGTCAAATGACCTGTGTGGAGGCAAAGAATCGGCATTCTTCTTGTCAAACACTGCCCTTAAGTCTAGGTAAAGGTCTGGTATTTGTCTTTCTGTGGACTGAGTAGGATTCTCCGGTATGTTAATATTAGCTAATGGAGAAACCTTGCACAAACACCGATCCTGGCAGCCCTGGCCCCACGAGAGTATCTCTCCTAACTCCCAATCGATAATAGGGTTATGTTTTTTCAACCATGGGTACCCCAGAACTATGGGAATGGAAGGAGACGAAATGAGCAGAAGAGATAAATTCTCCACGTGTAGGATACCAACATTTAAATCAATGGGTACGGTCTCACGAAAGATAACAGGGTCTAGTAGTGGTCTACCATCTATGGCCTCAACGGCCAAAGGTGTCTCCCTTAGCTGGGATGGAAAATTGTTCTTACTAGCAAAGGCTTGGTCGATAAAATTCTCAGCAGCACCGGAATCTATCAATGCCATAGCCCTTACTACTTCCTTCCCCCAAGTTAAGGAAACTGGTAGCAGAAGCCTGTGATCCTTATAATTAGGAGTAGAGGACAAAATAGAAACACCCAAGGCCTGTCCTCTAGAGGGACTTAGGTGTGAGCGTTTCCCGGGCGGTTAGAACAGTTCGAGAGTAAATGACCCTTGGCTCCACAATACATACACAAACCCTCTCTTCTCCTGTGCTGTCTTTCCTCCTCAGAGAGGCGGGTATACCCTATCTGCATAGGTTCAGTAAGCAAAGATATCGTGGAGTCAGGACTTGGAAAAGCAGGAGCTAACCTAAAAGAAGGTCTCTGGTTCCTCTCTCGAGTGTTCTGTCTCTCTCTTAGACGTTCATCTATACGAGAGATGAACAAAATTAAATCCTCTAAATTCACAGGGAGTTCTCTGGTAGCAACCTCATCAAGGATTACATCAGATAGGCCATTCAAAAATACATCCATATACGCCTGCTCATTCCACTTGATTTCTGCCGCCAGAGACCTGAACTCTAGTGCATAATCCACCAGTGTTCGGTTCTCCTGTCTCAGGCGCAACAGTAATCTGGCTGCATTAACCTTTCTACCTGGAGGGTCAAATGTTCTTCTAAAAGCAGCTACAAATGCGTTATAGTTATAAACTAATGGGTTATCGTTCTCCCATAGTGGGTTGGCCCATCTCAGAGCTTTCTCAATGAGTAGGGTGATAATAAATCCTACTTTTGCCCTATCTGTAGGATAAGAGCGAGTTTGCAATTCAAAGTGGATACTAATTTGGTTTAAAAAACCACGACACTTCTCAGGAGCCCCACCATAGCGTACTGGGGGGGTAATGCGAGAAGAAGCACCCACTGTGGTTACCTCTAGACCTGAACAGACAGGAGAAACAGGGGTATTACGTATCTCCTCTGGTGGGTTATTGGCACAAGCTAATAGAGCCTGTAGCGCAAGCGCCATCTGATCCATTCTGTGATCCATGGCTTCAAACCTAGGATCAGGAGCAGCCAGCTGACTGTTTGTACTTGCAGGATCCATTGGCCCTGTCGTAATGTCAGGATCGGGACAGGGATCCAACACGCAGAGTACAAACAGTAGCCAGATACGTATACCGGACCTTAGAATGGCCGGACTAACGTAAGTAGTACAGTATAGAATGGTCAAAGACAAGCCGAGGTCGAGGGTAACAGAAGACAGGTAAGCGAGAGACAAGCCGAATCAAGGGTAACAGAGATAAGCAGAGTAAGGTAAACAAGCCGGGTCAAAACCAAAAGGGATAATAGAATACACAAGCACTGAGTGACTAGAACAAGCTAGAACCATGACAGGGCAATGAGCTAATGAAAGAAGCTCTGTTAAATACCCTGTTCAGAGCAGTAACCACGCCTCCAAGGCGTCCTGATTGGTCCTGCAGCCATTGACTGACAGGTTGTTCCGGGGGAGTGTCCTGATGACTACTTCCTGCCTAGATGCTGTAAAAGGCAGTCACTCCCTCGCGGCCGGCCTAGCATGACCGGATAGACCGCGGGGAAGGGAGCCATCAAACCGTCTGGATGGAGGAACAGCTAAGTCTCTACCTCTTTCGGAGGTAGAGACCACAGGTACCCTGACACCTTAAAGCGGGTGTGTCAGGCCTTCCTTCAGCGTGTGCCCTGCAGACCCCTGCCAGTGTACTTTGACAGTTGCCACTCATATCTGGTGTCTCTATAGCGTGCTTTTACAAAGAAAAAACGTTTTCCAGTGTTAGCTAATAGCAGTCAGTGTCCTTAAAGCGGGTGTGTCAGGCCTTCCTTCAGGGTGTGCCCTGCAGACCCCTGCCAGTGTACTTTGACAGTTGCCACTCATATCTGGTGTCTCTGTAGCGTGCTTTTACAAAGAAAAAAGTTTTCCAGTGTAAGCTAATAGCAGTCAGTGTCCTTAAAGCGGGTGTGTCAGGCCTTCCTTCAGCGTGTGCCCTGCAGACCCCTGCCAGTGTACTTTGACAGTTAACACTCATATCTGGTGTCTCTGTAGCGTTCTTTTACAAAGAAAAAAGTTTTCCAGTGTAAGCTAATAGCAGTCAGTGTCCTTAAAGCGGGTGTGTCAGGCCTTCCTTCAGCGTGTGCCCTGCAGACCCCTGCCAGTGTACTTTGACAGTTGCCACTCATATCTGGTGTCTCTATAGCGTGCTTTTACAAAGAAAAAAAGTTTTCCAGTGTTAGCTAATAACAGTCAGTGTCCTTAAAGCGGGTGTGTCAGGCCTTCCTTCAGCGTGTGCCCTGCAGACCCCTGCCAGTGTACTTTGACAGTTGCCACTCATATCTGGTGTCTCTATAGCGTGCTTTTACAAAGAAAAAAAGTTTTCCAGTGTTAGCTAATAACAGTCAGTGTCCTTAAAGCGGGTGTGTCAGGCCTTCCTTCAGCGTGTGCCCTGCAGACCCCTGCCAGTGTACTTTGACAGTTGCCACTCATATCTGGTGTCTCTGTAGCGTGCTTTTACAAAGAAAAAAAGTTTTCCAGTGTAAGCTGATAGCAGTCAGTGTCCTTAAAGCGGGTGTTTCAGGCCTAATTTTTCAGGCATGTGTACATGCCTGATTTTTTGGGCCCTCTGGTGCTGCACTGTGGCTTCAAAAACCAAACCAAAAAAAAGGCACATAGTAGGGGGAACAGTCCCTATTCTACTCTGTGTCAGTGTGTATCAGAGATTTGACTATCTTTATTCAGATTCAAAAATTACAATTCCAGGAAAAATGTAACAAACATTTACAAGAACATGTTATGCACATCATAGAAACAACGTGAACCTCTTTAAAGCATCAAACTTAAGACAAAAAATACGTACACACAATGTGTAAGGGTTTGAAAGAAATTTCTGAATCCTTACATGTCTACTTTATCGTTTGTTTAATTTTTGGGAACCATATATAAACTACAAGCAGCGTGAAAACTATAAAAACTCAAGTGGCCATGCTGATCAAATTAAATAGTATGCTTTACACAGCGTATAAGGGTGATGTCACAGCACAACAGGAATCTAACAGGGGAAGAGGTGAAAGTCATCCTCCTCCTCCCACGACCACGCCATAGCTGCCAAGTGACCCTATGTAGGGGTAACAGTCTCTATTCTGCTCTGTGTCAGTGTGTATCATGGTCTCTGAGGACGGGGAACAGTCTCTATTCTGCTCTGTGTCAGTGTGTATCAGGGGCTTTGAGGACAGGTGTCAATCCATATCTGCCAAGTGACCCTATGTAGGGGGAACAGTCTCTATTCTACTCTGTGTCAGTGTGTATCATGGTCTCTGAGGACGGGGAACAGTCTCTATTCTGCTCTGTGTCAGTGTGTATCAGGGGCTTTGAGGACAGGTGTCAATCCATACCTGCCAAGTGACCCTATGTAGGAAGAACAGTCCCTATTCTGCTCTGTGTCAGTGTGTATCATGGTCTCTGAGGATGGGGAACAGTCTCTATTCTGCTCTGTGTCAGTGTGTATCATGGGCTCTGAGGACGGAGAACAATCTCTATTCTGCTCTTTGTCAGTGTGTATCAGGGGCTTTGAGGACAGGTGTCAATCCATACCTGCCAAGTGACCCTATGTAAGGGGAACAGTCCATATTCTGCTCTGTGTCAGTGTGTATCAGGGTCTCTGAGGACAGATGTCAATCCATATGTCAAGGTGTCAATCCATAAGTCAAGGTGTCAATATGTCATTTGTCAGGTGTCAATCCATATCCATTGCGATTTAGGAATGTTTGATTTCTGCCCTTTATGGATTAAAACCAGACTCTGCATCAACTGTGTAATTTTCCATGGGAGTTTTGCCATGGATCCCCCTCTGGCATGCCACAGTCAAGTTGTTAGTCCCTTTGAAACAACTTTTCCATCACTTTTGTGGCCAGAAACAGTCCCTGTGGGTTTTAAAATTTGCCTGCCCATTGAAGTCTATGGCGGTTCGCCCGGTTCGCCGGTTCGCAAACGTTTGTGGAAGTTCCCGTTCGCCGTTCGCGAACCGAAAATGTTGTGTTCGCGACATCACTATTTAACATTCTAACTGATCCCTATAGAGGATGAGATGTACTCATAACATTGCACGGTTTGACCTTGTGGTGAATCTGCTGGGACATGCATTCCTGGGAAGATTGACAACTGTCTTGAATGTTTTTCACTTTTGAATAAGCACTCTCACTGTAGAATGATGGATTTTAAGTTGTTTAGAAATGGCCTTATACACCTTCCCAGTTTGAAGGGCAGCAACAATTGCTTCTCTAACATCATTGCTGATGTCTTTCCTCCTTGGCATGGTGTTAACACACACCTGAATGCTCCATACTAGAAAACTGCGAAAACTCTGGCTTTTATGGACGTGGTCACACTTGCATATGATTAGCCGCACCTGTCTGCTACTTAGCCCATTTAATTCCTATTGAATCATTAAGGATGTACTTGGTTTTTTTGCACATGACTTCTCCATTGTGGCTTTATTTCTATTAAATAAGTCATGACACATGTCATGTATTGTTGTTTATCTGAGGTTGTATTTACCTAATTTTAAGACCTGCTAAGGAACAGATGATTGTTAACATGTCCTGGTATGTAAAATCACAAAATTCAAAGAGGGTGTACTTTCTTTTTCCCATGAATGTATGTCTTAAAAATCCAAGCCTTGTCCCCATAGAATATGTCTGACAGCTAAACAGATATTCATATGGAACACACAATATGACCTACAAATGTGCACACGTAAGAAAATTGTGCTGAAATCACACAACTCATATTTAAAGTTTGAATTCTATCATTATTATCACTATTCTAGGGCATATAAAGGCTACCTTGTAAAAAATGTCCTTACTGCGTATACCCTGTAGCATTAACATGTATTCATATGTGAAATCTCTACAATTACTTACAAACACTTCAACACCAGCAGCAAAAAAAAAAAAAAACAACCAAACAGTTGGACAAAGGATGCCAACATGTAGCATCCCAAACTCCAACATTCATGAAAAGTCATCCATATTTCAGCTTAAACAACACCCCCCAACCCCTCTTTCCTTGCTGCTCATTTGGATGCAAATTAAGTACGGATTGCCTTCCCTTTGTTTTTTGCTTATATCTATTATTTAAATGCATTTTGTTCTCGTTCCCTGTTCCTGTTACATGCTTCATTTCTATCTAAAGGCTGTCATGCTCCTCTGATAACTCGGTCTCCTGTTAGCTCACCTCTAGCTTCTTTTCGTGGCACAAGCCTTCATGCATTTAGCACCTTGTTTTAATTAAGCTGCCATTTTAGCCTTGACAAAATTTGTGTTCCCACAATTCCCTGAGGCTGTGGAATTTGTTTATGCTCCCCTGTTCCCCCTAGCCCTGACTTTAGTTTCTCTGGTTTATTAACCAGATTATTGGTGTGGACTGATTTCCGATATTAGCAATATCGGGATGCACATGATCACATCCCTAGGGCCAACCCCTTTCCAGTTTTAATTATTTTTTTATGAGTTTATGAAAGACCCTATGCAAATTTTTGCTTTGCTTTTCCCTTCCTTGTTTTCTCATAATGCACTCATGTTTATGTGATGCTGAGTTACATTTTTTCATTTAATCAGGTTGTTTTTTTTGCTACATGTTACATGCCTTATTTTATATAACTTGCATCCTTACATTTTCATTCTATTCTCTAGTTAGATTGACTTATATTCTTGCATTTGCATGCTTCACTTATATTGACTTGATTTGCACTCCTTGTATGACCTGGTTTGGAACCATTGGTAACTGTTTGATGTCTAACTAGAGTGAGCTGAGATTAGTCTCGCTGAGATATCAGTTTGCCCTGGCTCAGGCTGTTGGTTGCTGTTCCACTGTTTTGTGTCATCGTTGTTGCACTGTAGGCTCATCACAGAAGGAGAAATTTAGGCTGATATAGGGATCTATTGGGACATGTTGTCACCCTTTTTTTCCTATTGTATTTTTCTTTGCTGCTGTGTTGAAGTAAAAAAAGGTTAAGCACAATACTCGCCACAATGTCTTTCATACAATTATGACTTTTCATATGAAATAGCAAAATTGAGAATTATAGAAAATTAAATCAATGATAGAGATTGTATTATTATGTCATATAAAATACATTCCTAAAAATGTTTTACTGTTTTAGTCCAACTGACATCGGTTATTTATAAATCTTTTTTTTTTCTTTTCCCATTGTCGATAGATGGAGTATTTGTTTACTTCTCCTGTAGACAAACTCAAGGTTGTTTGTATGAAATGGTGTATGGTGATTATAACATTCAATTATAAAAGGAGATTTAGCTGGCAAAAACGCTTTTTGTAGTAAAGTGTGCAAACATTTGCCAAGCAATATTTTAACAGCTTCTTTAATTGTTGTGTTAATTAACTTCAGTAATGCAGTACACATCAAAATTGTGTTTCATCTACTTGACATCAGTTGTCAGGATGAGAGAACCCAAATTTGTGAGAATAGTGCTGAATAAGAAATTGTTGAAGCTGAACAAACTTAATAAACTTAAACATTCATGTTACTGGAGTAGTGTTTTTATTTTAAAATGTGATCCTAGATCATCGCCCGCATATTGAAACTTGTATCAGTATGAAACTATTTTATGTAGTAAACATTGCACTTCATCGTGTTCTGAGAAATTAATTTCATAAAACACATTTTATGATCTTATGGAAATAGCTTGCAAGGTGGTTAAAATATAATTAGATTTTATAGGTGTAGCTAACTATTAATTTCTGATAGCTTTTAGAAGTCTTGTATTACATAATTCCATGTTAATTAAATAATGCATTTAAGTCTGACAGAACACAAACAGTTTATTCTTAGAAAAATTCAGCAATTTTTCCATGTTTACATGAAATATTTTAGTAGTCTGAAAGGTGGCCAATAGTAACCCCTTTTTATTTTGTGTATCCTCCAGTGCCTGAAATAATTCACTACTAATTTCCAACCTAGTCTTAAGAATATTTCTCACAAAGCATTTGAACTCTTAATATGTAAAAAATGTTTCAATGCATGCTTATTTAAAAGAATAACCAAGAATAATCAATGTGGATGTTTATACATTTATCACGAGAACTTGTTTATTTAATTTGCAATTTTATGTTACAATGATCAACTTGCTATGCATATAAGAACACACTAACAAAGGGAAAACAAAGAAGAAATAATGGGGCCAACTGGACGTGTGCTAACCAACTGGACATGGATGTGTGCGCTAGTCAAGTAGCAAATCCACTGACATTGAGCACAAAAATGAAATATGGGACATCCAAAACAGTCCACTGCAGTACACCAACCCTCAGGCAAGACCGCAGCAGGAAAATTTGGGGCTCTAACCAAATACTTTAGAGACACGGCGGAGCATCATTCTGAGCCAGTAGGTCCAAATATGTCACCGGACTTACCGCTTCCGTGCTCCTCTCCATCAAGCCTATCAGGTTCTGAAGTCTCCAACACAGCTGCAGACCCAGACATCAAAGACCTGCTACAAGCACTACCTCTAACCCTACCCCCTAACCCTAACCCCAGAGGTATGGGTGGGTAAGTGGTAGGGGTGGGTTAAAGGCTAGGGTTAGGAGTAGGCTTAGGGGTAGGGTTAGATTCCTGTCATCATTCCTTTCATTTTCCCTCCCTCTCCTGTTTTGCCACTTTTCAGAAATCCGAAGCACTTCAGCACTTCCAAAATTCGTCATTTCGACAATTCGGTTCGGTCCGGCACTTCCGAAATTCAGCACTTTGGTAATTCGGGACTTCGGCAATTCGGCACTTCAGCAATTCAGTTCAGTTTGGCACTTCAGAAATTCATCACTTCGGAAATTCGGCAATTTGCCACTTCGGCAATTAGGACATTCGGAAGCATCCGAATGTCCGAATTGCCTGAATTCATCCAAATTTAAATTCGGACCGAAATGAATTGCACATTGATATAGATCCAAATATTGATCTTTGTTATATTCAGAGAAAGCCCAAATTATTACTATTTTCAACTTGGAGACACCAGATGCATGTTGGTTATCAAAATAAGACTTTTGACCTTTATTTGTCAGTTGTGTTTTTATACATTACGTGCAAATACTCATTGGACAGTAGTAGGAAGGGCATGAAAGGGTGAAAGGAGTGCAGATAAGACATAGAGATGAACATCATGTACATATAACAAATAAGTTCCGAGCAAGAGAGAGAGCAGAATGATTTGAGAAGAGACAGCTCAGGTAGGGGTTATCTGCTCCCGGAACTAGACATATATGGTCTTAAGTGTTGTTTAAGCATCAAACATTTCCTGAGTTCAAGTTAGCCACTTTAATATACGATATCTAATATGACACCTATAAGCTTGAACCTTGGAATCAAAGTAAATTCTATCACAACATGTCTATTTAAAATTGCGACCCTTAGGTTTCCAAATAGGTTAAAAGTGAAAGCTTTATGGCTGACAATGTTATCTACTTAGTCCACTTGGAAAGTGCATCCACTTTGTTTTAATAATTTTACTAGTAAACTTCAAATATCACTGAGATGCAAATTATAATTACAGTTATGGAGGTGGTAAAATGGTTAAAATGTTTTCCAGGTTTTACCATGCTACATTTCTATTACTTTACAAGTACACAGATAAGGTTCCCCCAACCCTAACCCTCATTCAGGTAAATGTTCGTCAGATAATCACAGAAGTTTGGGGCCAAATCATAGTGGATATATGTTCTGCACCTCCTCACCAACTCCTATTTCTTCATAATCCTGCCAACACGTGTCACTAAGATCAGAATGATAAACTTCCATAAGCTCTGCTCTCTCTGAAGAGGGGGGAAAACCTTAACAAACCATATCTCAGATCACCTTATCCTTCCATTAATAAGAGATATCTAAGAAAAATATAAGAGTAAATGTGTTGTATATTCGGATTGAGTCCCACATATCAATATGTGTTCAGTCTACCTCACCTTATGGAAGAACTAGAACCTATAATTCTTCAAAGCAGGTCACTTAGGACATAACTACCTTATATCTCTACCAATGTGTGTTATATCCAAAAGCCCATGTCTTTTAGTATTAAAATGGTTTATAACAAAGACTGGACAATATCCCATATATTTATTTCTATAAACAAATATAAAATATAATTTTGACATGCAAACCATATTGCATTGTTTTTTACATCTCTCCATACAACTCACAAGTTGTAAACATCATATGCTTATGTTACATGATGTACGGCAGGCTTTCCACACACTTAACACGTAAGAACAACACTAAAATGAGTATGAATGACTGGTGTTGCTGTCGGCCAATTGCTGGGTCAGGATTCCACCAAACTATCAGACCTATTAATTACACACCACTCTAACTCACATTTTAAACAGGTATTTTATCAGTTGCATAATTATTCTATATATATATATATATATATATATATATTTTTTTTTTTTTTTTAAACCTTGAGTATTACTGACCAACAAAAGGTCAGGCAGGTTCCTCTGGGGTATGAGACCTCAGGAATATAAAGAACCATTGCATCCTTCTGGTATAACACAGACCAGTCACACCAATCCAGATATTAAAATTTAGTTCTCTACTACTAATAATAACAGATTCATGTCTTCTCTCATTACTCATTTCAATTTACCCCTCATCAACCAACTACTTATTTTACTTATATATAATATTTAAAGAGACAGTCCTATAGTATAGGACTTAAAACTGCTTTATACTAAACTGGGTCTCAAACTGCCAAGTTTTTCAAGTTGATACAAATGAAACAAGGCGGGCCCACTCGACTAAACAACAAAATAGCCCCAGGAAAAGGCTAATGTAATGAATACTGGGTGCTCACCCACATAAGGCTCTATCCCCAAAAGAACCCAAAGTACATAACAGTGTGAATGGAGTAAGGAGCACAACCATAAATCTTTATATATATATGAAAAAATCTTTATTAGATGGGTATATACTATAGGACTGTCTCTTTAAATATTATCCACAGAGATACAAAGTCATGCTATTCAGAAGCATTTACCAGAAAAACATTTTTTTAGGCAGATATAAACGCTCAATGCGTAATAAATGAATAAAAGAAATATCATGCAAACAGGCCACTGTAATACTAGTATAATAAAAACCCAGACATATAAAAAATGCAACAAACCATACCAAATTCAGTGAGAAGCAGGGACAGAGTCAATCAAAAAAAAAAAACAACGTTTCGGCTGAAAAGCCTTTGTCAAGGGAGCAAGTTTTTCAAGTTGTTCATTCAGGTTTTAGGCTGTTGCCAGAGCCCCCCAAAATGTAATTTCAGCATATATATATATATATATACAGTGATGTAGATGTAAAAAACAGATAACAGTTGTATCTTTTTAATTGGACTAACATAATTTTTTAATGATAAGCTTTCGGGAGAACCTCCCTTTCGCAAGTCTAAAGCATTTCTCAGCAAGACGACACATAGAATTGAAAGATGAGTTGTGATACAGAGGTTAAAGCATCATGAGTGCAGATAAGACACAAGTTTGGTAGAAAACAAACACCATTCTTGCAGAGGGTCATAAATATCTTGTGTGAAGATTACAGAGTGAGGGGGAAGAGAGAGTGAGGGGGAAGAGAGAGAAAAAAAACAAGCAAACGGTGCAGAGCATGGTGCTAGAAGGGGGGAGTGAAAAAAATACTTATATTAAGAATACATGAATTCCCATCCAAGAGTTACAAGCTATGCATGAAGGCCTATATCCAGCACACACAGACACATGCACATACTCACACTCACACACATTTACATATACATATACATAAGTAGTGTATATGTGCAGGTATACACAAGAACATACATAGTATACACAAGTACATACAACAATATACATACAAATACAACCAAATGCTCAAATATATGTACATGCACACCTACACATACATCCTCACAAAAGCACCAATATATGTACCTACACATATACCAATATGACTACACATACATAGATATGTATGTATACATATACATATATGCATACATGTATATACACATTTTAACCAAACACACACACACACAAATAAATATATATATATATATATATATATATATATATATGTATACGCATACACATAAACACATATACATACACACTAACACATATACATACATACACATGAACTCATATACACGAATATAAATGCACTGCCACATATATAAGCATACATTCAAAAGAGTATGGAAAAGCATAGGTCTACACATAGTACTTTGTATATTGATAGAATAAACATATTAGAATGCATTTTAAAATGTTGATACATATGACAGAACAGTAAGATAATGCTGGGGGAGTGTTCATGTAAAGTGTTGGTAGTGGGACAGGAAACACAAATCAATATTTAGTCCTCAGCACTTTGATTTTTAGGTCCTTCATTGAGTGACCAGGCTGGTTAAATTGGTGTCCCAGAGGAGTGCAGTAGGATTCTTCTTTGTGGTGTTTAATGGAGTGTCTGTGCATATTCATTCTGCCATTTAATTTCTGGGTGGTTTCCCCAATGTAGCATACTAGGTGGCATTTGGTGCATTGAATCATGTATACCACATTGCTGGATGTGCAGGAGTATGAACCTCTAATGCTGTCGGTTTTATTGTTGTGTGTGGCTGTGTTGTCAGTGCATATGTGCTGACACAGTTTGCAGCAAGTTTTTTTGCATTGACTGGTCCCATCAGTGGGTTGCTTTCTGTTGATTCGTTTTTGTTGGAGGTTTGGTGATTGTCTGAAGGCAAAAATGGGTGTTTCAGAGACAATGTTTTTCAGAGTCTCATCTTCTGTTAACATTGGTTTTAGGTCTTTAATGATTTTCTGTATTCCGTACTCAAGAGCTGGGTTGTAGGTGGCCACAAGTGGCACTCATGTAGATTTTTTTCTCTGTACTGTAGCAGGCACGTGCGTAGAGTTTTTGTTACAGCAGAGTTGATTTGTTTGGTAATAGTCTTTGTTTTGTTGCCTTTCTGTCTCATAGACTGGGAGAGTACATTTAAATGGGAATTATGGTCATAAGGATCAGAGCATATGCGATGGTACCTAGTGGCTTGGCTGTAGATGATGCCCTGTTTAGTATGGGAGGGGTGGAAGCTGGAGCTGTGAAGGTAACTGCACCTGTCTGTGGTTTTCTGAAATCCGATGTGTGGATTGTGCCATTGTTACATGTCACAGTGGTGTCCAGAAAATTCACAGATCTAGTGGAATATTGAATTTTTAGTTTGATTGATGGATGGAATTAGTTAAAAGAGTCATGGAGGTGTATCAGTTTTTCTTTGCTTCAGTCCAAAATATGAAGATATCATCGATTTAGCGATAATATTTGTATGGTTTGGTGTGCTGTATTTCTAGGAATCTATGTTCAAGATCTGCAATGAACAGATTAGCATATTGAGGTGCCATCCTAGTGCCCATAGCACTGCCCATGGTTTGTAGGTAAACCTCATTGTTAACACTTAAATAATTATGTGTGAGGATGAATTGTGCCAGTTCTGTGATAATTCGGGGACTGTATTTTTGGTTGTCTGCATCAGAGAGGAAATGGAAGCAAGTATTGATGCCATCTGTATATGGAATGTTGCTGTACAGAGATTCCACATCCATAGTTACAAGGATGGTGCTAGCAGGGAGATTGGTGATTTGGCTGAGTTTGTTAAGGACGTCAGTTGTGTCTTTTATGAAGCTGTTGATGTTGGTGACTAGAGGTTTTAGGATATTTTTTTTACCAGTCCTGAGATCTGTTCTGTGAGTGTTCCAATTCCTGTAAGTATGGATCATCCAGGATTACCTGCTTTGTGGATTTTGGGAAGCATATAGAAAGTGCCCATGTAGGGACTAGTAGGTATGAGTGATTGCAGTTCTAGATGCAAATTCTCAGGGAAGGATTTAATGAGCTCCCTAAGTTGCAATGTATATTTCTTCGTGGGGTCTTCATTTAGTTTTCTATAGTGTTTGTCATCTGTACCCCTCTTTTATGTAGTCCTGGGTGTTCATTATCACTACTACTACTCCCTTGTCTGCTGGTTTGATTGTGATAGCATGATTATTTTTCAAGTCATCTATAGCCGTTTGTTCCTGTACTGAGAGATTATGAAACATTTTCTTTTGGTTTTGCTTGGTTGCCAAGGATACTGTTCTTAAACGGAAACTTTCAAGTCCAGTTTGGCATTTCGTCCTGGTGCTAGAATGACATTAGTGTTCTTTTTCCTGTTGTTGTAATCCATTGTTGTTTCAGTGCTCTCTTTGTCATGGAAGTATTCCTTAAGTTGCATCCTTCTGAAAAATTCGTCCACGTCAGAGTAGAGCTCAATGTGATCAAGTTTTGTGCTAGGGCAAAATGATAATTATTTGGAGAAAACTGATGCATTCTTAATATAAGTAATTATTTTTAATTTTTTTTCACTCCCCCCTTCTAGCACCATCTTCTGCACTGTGTGCTTGTTTTTTTCTCTCTCTCCCCCCTCACTCTCTGATCTTCACACAAGATATGTACGACCCTCTGCATGAATGGTGTCTATTTTCTATCAAATCTGTGTCTTATCTGCACTCATGACACTTTAACCTCTGTATCACAACTCATCTTTGAATTCTATCTGTTGTCTTGCTCAGAAATGCTTTAGACTTGAGAAAGGGAGGTTCTCTCGAAAGCTTGTCATTAAAAAAATTCTGTTAGTCCAATAAAAAAGGTATTACAAAATACAAATTTACCTGTTTTTTACATACATATATAACACAATGTTAAACAAAAATCTGCACACCAGTCAAGCCATAAGACGTGCTTTTTCCACAGAAATCACAAATCTGCAGTGATGTTACTACCACAAGGGATTCTGGGTGGGCATATGCAAATTAGTTTAACACATTTTTTCCTCATTTAATTTTAAACATGGATTCCTTTGAGTCTGTGTTTGCTGTATACAACAGCTTTGACATAATTTTTTCCCAACTATAACCTTTTTGGTTTTATAAATAACATACAAAATATACACATATATATATATACTGAACAAAATATAAACGCAACACTTTTGTTTTTGCCCCCATTTTTACTGAGCTGAACTCCAAGATCTAAGACTTTTTCTATGTACACAAAAGGCCTATTTCTCTCAAATATTGTTCACAAATCTGTCTAAATCTGTATTAGTGAGCACCTCTCCTTTGCCGAGATAATCCATCAACCTCACAGGCGTGGCATATCAAGATGCTGATTAGACAGCATGATTATTGCACAGGTGTGCCTTAGGCTGGCTGCAATAAAAGGCCACTCTAAAATGTGCAGTTTTACTGTATTGGTGGGATCCCAGGGGGTCCGAAAACCAGTCAGTATCTGGTGTGACCACCATTTGCTTAACGAAGTGCAACACATCTCCTTCGCATAGAGTTGATCAGGTTGTTGATTGTGGCCTGTGGAATGTTGGTCCACTCTTCAATGGCTGTGCGAAGTTGCTGGATATTGGCAGGACCTGGAACACGCTGTCGTATACGTCCCAAACATGCTCAATGGGTGACATGTCTGATGAGTATGCTGGCCATGCAAGAACTGGGATGTTTTCAACTTCCAGGAATTGTGTACAGATCCTTGCAACATGGGGCCGTGCATTATCATGCTGCAACATGAGGTGATGGTTGTGGATGAATGGCACAACAATGGGCCTCAGGATCTCGTCATGGTATCTCTGTTCATTCAAAATGTCATCAATAAAATGCACCTGTGTTCATTGTCCATAACATACACCTGCCCATACCATAACTCCATCGCCACCATGGGCCACTCGATCCACATCGTTGACATCAGCAAACCGCTAACCCACATGATGCCAAACACGCAGTCTGCCATCTGCACTTTACAGTGAAAACCGGGATTCATCCATGAAGAGAACACCTCTCCAAAGTGCCACACACCATCGAATGTGGGTATTTGCCCACTCAAGTCGGTTATGACTATGAACTGCAGTCAGGTCGAGACCCCGATGAGAACGGCGAGAATGCAGATGAGTTTCCCTGAGATGGTTTCTGTCAGTTTGTGCAGAATTTCCTTAGTTATGCAAACTGATTGTTGCAGAAACTGTCTGGGTGGCTGGTCTCAGACGATCTTGGAGGTGAAGATGCTGGATGTGGAGGTGCTGAGCTGGTGTGGTTACACATGGTCTGTGGTTGTGCACACTCCCTCAAAACTTGCGACATCTGTGGCATTGTGCTGTGTGGTAAAACTGCACATTTTAAAGTGGCCTTTAATTGTGGTCAGCCTGTGCAATAATAATGCTGTCTAATCAGCATCTTGATATGCCACACCTGTGAGGTGGATGGATTATCTCGGCAAAGGAGAAGTGCCCACTAACAGATTTAGACAGATTTGTGAACAATATTTGAGAGAAATAGGCCTTTTGTGTCCATAGAAAAAGTCTTAGATCTTTGAGTTCAGCTCATGAAAATGGGGGAAAAAACAAAAGTATTGCATTTATAATTTTGTTCAGTGTATGTATATGTATGTAAATATGAGTACATGAGACATTCCTTGCCCTGGCTATGCCATTTGCATACTTCAAATAAAATAGTTTGTATTAACTAAATTATTGACCCTCTTTTTAAGGTGTGCTTGCTCATCAGATTTAAGACACTTTATATATCTGAAATGTATATTTAACTACTTTTGAAATGATCATGTATAAGACTTTGGCTAATGGCTCAAAAGAGATATTATTATTATTATTATTATTATTATTATTATTATTATTATTATTATATCTTCTATCTGGAGTGATTACAGTGATCACACGTGAAACTGTGTGTATGGTAAGTTCTTCTCTGATGTTCTACAAAACCAATAAAACATACAGATTTGTCCCATATTAAGAAAAGCATAGTTTGGGCGACATTTAGGAAGATACTGTCAGTTTTCTACACTATAGAACTAAAAGAAAATCTGAAATGTGTCGATGTAACTGTTCTGATGTCCCCTGACAGTGCAGGAAATATAAAAGGTCCTCAGGTAAAATTACCCTCTACAAATGTCAACATATATGATGTGATATGAAATGGCAATATCATACCTTATAAATGTCATTGTGAATGTTACAACGCCTACAGTGTCAATACATGTCTTTTTTTTAGAACAGGGAACATTTTCAAATAGTATCACAATGAGTTCTGAAATTGGCCCAGCATTCCAAAGATACAAAAGGTATGTCAAAAACATAGATATTATATTTAAGAAAGATATTTAAGATGAAAGTAGTCAATAAGTAATACTGAGTACTTTATTTTTCAGAATATATAATGCATATAGTACCTATATCCTATACTTATGTATATTTTGAGTATCTCTATACATGTATATACTATATATTTCTTTCTATCTCCATCCCCCACAGTATTACTGCTTAATTGATGTCTATTGCACCCTCCATCCTTAACTCTTGTTTAGTTAAATGTTTGTTTTGCCAGTGTTAGTTATTGCTCTCTATGCCTCATTAATTTATGATGTTCCCTATTTATGACTTTTTCCTATCTTATCTCTCACTTTCCCTCATATATCCTTAAATTCAAATTCCCTTTCATTTGCTTTTCCTTGATTTTGTTTTAACAGCCCAATGATTCTCCACCCACAATCTGCTGTATCTAACCCCAGATTCTCTCCTTTATAGCCTGGGCCTCATAAAATTGCAGAACCAGCTACACCCAGGACTCACAGCACACAACCCTGCAGGACTTGCCATAAGCAGAGGTAGCATTTCTGGATGATCACTTCCCACCCACCCTACCCCACACCCCAAACCCCCCATGGTAATCATTACATTTATAGATAGCTCAAATTACCTAGCTTTCCTGTTAAACCAATTATGTCCACCAAGCCCTCCACACCCAAAATAGCTATACTCACACATATAGCTATTTAACCCTTAACCCTCCTAACCACAGCTCTTAAAAACACAGCTCCTACTAATGTTCTCACTTCTATTTTTCACTTTCTCTCTCACTTCCCTCATCATTAAAATCTCTCTATCATTTCACTTACCTGTTCCTGCTAACACCATCTTCATTGCTCCCTCCATGCTCCCCTCATCTCTGTATTCATCACATGCACTTTACTCATATTTATCCAGCCTTTCTCCACACACCACTCCTAAATCCCTTAAATACAAGCTCTCATCTCCAACATTTAAATCTTACTCGCACCTTCTCTTCCTTTCCATCCTACTACTCCTAGCAGCAGGTGATGTCTCTCCAAACCCTGGTCCCTCCACTACTCAGCCACCTGGTTCAAACACCAGAAACCACAACAACCTAATACCCATTCCATGTAATTCTCACTATAATTCCTCTTTTAAAGCTGCCCTCTGGAATGCACGCTCTGTGTGCAGCACCTTTAAATCTACTTCCATCCATGACCTATTTATCTCACACTCCCTAAACCTACTTGCACTAACAGAAACATGTCTCTCTCCCTCGGATACTGCTACCCCTGCCTCACTGTCCTTTGGTGGTCTTCACTTTACCCACAATCCAAGACAAGCGGAGATTAAAGGTGGCGGTGTAGGTTTTCTTCTCTAACCCCACTGCTCCTTTAAAACCCTGCCCACCCCCCCTTCCCTCTCTTTCCCATCATTCGAAATTCATTCAATTCGCCTTTTCAAACCCTTCTCTGCTAACATTGCCGTCATCTATCGTCCCCCTGGTTCCCCTCTCCTCTTCCTTGACCACTTTGCTGCCTGGCTACCCTACTTCCTCTCTTCCAACATTCCATCCCTAATTCTTGGAGACTTCAATATTCCCATTAACCCACCTTTAACCCCAGCAGCCTCTAAACTACTTTCAATTACTTCCTCCCTTGGACTATTGCAGTGGGCTAATTCTCCCAGTCATGTAGCTGGCAATACCCTCGACCTTATTTTCTCCTATTCATGTACATTATCTAATATCTGCAATACTCCATTTCCTCTCTCTGATCACCACCTCTTATCGTTTGCTCTCAATTACCCCCTCACCCAACAACCGCAGCCTAACCCCCCTCAGCTCAGGAGGAACCTTAACTCTATTGACCTCCAGCAGCTGTCGGCTGACATTGATTCACAACTGCTATCCATCCCTTCCCTCTCCTGTCCCTCACTGGCCATCTCCACATATAACACTACCCTCACATCTGCCTTGAACACTGCAGCCCCACTCCAAACATGCACCACGAGGAGAACACGACCCCAACCTTGGCATAATAAATCAACACGCTATCTGCAGAGTTGCTCCCGCTGTGCTGAACGCTCCTGGAGGAAGTCCCGCACCCAGGCAGACTATCTTCATTATAGATTCATGTTGCTTTCGTACAGCGCAGCCCTTGCCCTCGCCAAACAGTCCTACTTTTCCTCTCTCATTAGTTCATGCTCCCGCAATCCCAGACGTCTCTTTGACACTTTTAATTCCCTTCTCCGCCCTGCTGTGGCCACCCCCCAAACTAACCTTACAGCTGATAGCTTTGCATATTACTTTACTGACAAGATTGAACAGCTAAGGAAACAATTCTCCCCTCCTTGCCTTTCTCTTTCTCAACCACACATAAATCATGCTTTCCCTACCCTTCAGACTTTCTCCCCAGCTACTGAACAAGAGGTGGCTGCACTTCTCCATTCCTCTCGCCCCACCACTTGCCCACTTGATCCTGTCCCATCTCACCTCATCAGATCTCTCTCCCCTTGTCTTGTGCCTATCCTAACACACATCTTTAACTGCTCTCTCTCTTCTGGCACTGTTCCTGCTGACCTTAAACATGCCACTGTAATACCTATCCTGAAAAAACCATCTCTTGACCCGTCCTCCCCCTCTAACTATCGTCCCATATCCCTGCTCCCTTACTCATCAAAGCTTTTGGAAAGACTTGTCTTTACCCGTGTGTCTCACTTCCTTAATTCCAACTCTCTCCTTGACCCTCTTCAGTCTGGCTTCCGCCCTCTCCACTCTACTGAGACCGCTCTTATCAAAGTGACTAATGACCTAATCTCCGCTAAATCCAAAGGTCACTACTCCATATTAATTCTCCTTGACCTCTCTGCTGCCTTTGACACAGTTGATCATGCTCTCCTCCTTCAAACTCTTCAATCACTCGGTCTCTGTGACTCTGTCCTCTCTTGGTTTTCCTCCTATCTCTCCCAACGCTCATTTAGTGTCTCCTTTTCCAAGGATACCTCCTCCCCTCGCCCTGTCTCGGTTGGAGTTCCCCAAGGCTCTATCCTTGGTCCCCTTCTATTTTCTCTTTATACTGCCTCTCTTGGAAAACTTATTGCCTCTTTTGGATTCAACTACCACCTGTACGCTGATGACACTCAGATATACCTCTCCTCACCGGACCTCTCCCCGGCCGTCCTGCAACGTGTCACTGCTTGCCTCTCTTCCATCTCTGACTGGATGTCGTCACGCTTTCTCAAACTTAACCTCTCTAAAACTGAACTCCTTGTCTTTCCTCCTCCTAATACTGATCCTCCTCTCTCACTCTCCCTTCAAGTCAGTGATATCCACATAAGTCCATCCCTACAAGCGCGCTGTCTTGGCGTCATACTTGACTCTGGTCTCACCTTTGAGTCTCACATCCAGTTTGTTGCCAAGTCCTGTAGGTTCCAACTCAAAAACATAGCCCGCATCCGTCCCTTTCTTACGCAAGATGCTACCAAGGAGCTTGTCCATGCTCTAGTAATTTCCCGCATGGATTACTGTAACCCTCTCCTGATTGGTCTCCCCAAAAGCCGTACTGCCCCGCTACAGTCTGTAATGAATGCTGCAGCTAGACTGATTTTCCTATCCAGTCGGTCCTCTCACACCTCGCCCCTCTGCCAGTCCTTACATTGGCTCCCTGTATCCTATAGGAGTCAATTCAAAGTGCTAACCCATACATTTAAGGCACTGAACAATTCCAGCCCCTCTTATATCTCTTCACTGATCCAGAGGTATGCCCCTCCTCGTACCCTCCGCTCTGCCCGCACCCGTACGGCCAACTCACGCTTGCAGGACCTCTCACGGGCGGCTCCTCTCCTATGGAATAACTTGCCTACTGCCATCAGACTCTCCCCTAGTCTTCAATCATTTAAGAAGGGCCTTAAAACCCATCTCTTCAGGAAAGCGTATGGCCTCCCAGAGTAATCTCTCCCTTACATACCTGTCGCTTGCTCTCCTATGGGATAGTGCTTTGCTCTCTCCTCCAGCTCTGCTTCACTCCTACTTGATATTTCCTATCCTAATGTTTCTAATACCCCACCTCCTATAGACTGTAAGCTCATTTGAGCAGGGTCCTCTTCAACCTATTATTCCTGTAAGTTTTCTTGTAATTGTCTTATTTATTGTTACATCCCCCCCCCCCTCTCAAAATATTGTAAAGCGCTACGGAATCTGTTGGCGCTATATAAATGGCAATAATAATAATAATAATGTAGATTCAGTGCATCCTTCTGTTGGAAATGGTCCCAAGCTATTTTGGGGTCAAGAAGGATTTTTTTCCTAGTTTGTTGCAAAATTGGAAGCACTTCAGACTGGGTTTTTTGCCTTCTTTTGGATCAACAGCAAAAGCAAGGAAGGCTGAACTTGATGGACGCAAGTCTCTTTTCAGCTATGTAACTATGTAACTATGTAACTATTATAAAGTCTGCAGCCCTGCTGGGTGCAGACTAAGAGTATTCATTCTACAAGCTCCAGCCCTTTAGAACTGCATACCACACAGAGTCAGAGCTTGAGAGAAGAACATTCTTAATCTGCATATTGCAGAGGTGCAGACTAGATTCTTTAACTGGACCACCAAGTGTCTGCATGTCCTGCAAGCCCAAGGAAATAAGCAGAGGAATACATTAACCTCACTTAAAGGAAAACTCCAGTGCCATGAAAACAATCCATTTTCCTGGCACTGTAGGTTCCCTCTCCCTCCCACCCCCTAATCCCCAGTTTCTGAAGGGGTGAAAACCCCTTCAGTCACTTACCTGAGGCAGCGACGATGTTCCTCGTCGCTGCCTCCTCCTCCGCGCCGCTCCTCCTACTGACTCCATCGGCCAGTGGGCAAGACTGATCCCGCCCACCGGCCGAGGAGACCTGATGTGCATGCGCGGTAATGCCGCGCATGCGCATTAGGTCTCCCCATAGGAAAGCATTGAAAAAGATTTTCAATGCTTTCCTATGAGGAAATGAGCGCCGCTGGAGGTCCTCACACAGCGTGAGGACGTCCAGCGACGCTCTAGCACAGATAATCTGTGCTATGAGTCAGGAAGTGTCTAGTAGACAGCCACTGGAGGTGGAGTTAACCCTGTAAGGTAATTATTGCAGTTTATAAAAAACTGCAATAATTACACTTGTAGGGTTAACTGTAGTGGAAGTTGCCACCCAGACCACTCCAATGGGCAGAAGTGGTCTGGGTGCCTGGAGTGTCCCTTTAATCATTTACATTTTTTTCCAGAACCTGGAGGGGTTTATGTTTTTTTTTTTCACATCATCAGTGTGAGTGAATAATCTGTACTTGACGGCATCTCTTCTTTCTCCATCAAATGGTTTCCTCATTTGCCCTCTGGTCATCACTAGCATTTTCTGGATCCATAGAAAATGCTAGTGATTTACAGTCTGTTTTTCAGTTTGCCTATTTTTATTACACATCGGAAGAAGTCCAAAGTTACATGGTGCAGATCCAAAAAGAGCATCAGATCCACAAGTAGTTGTCTGGACCTGTAATTCAGGAACTATCACTCTCCCTGCCTTCCCCTCTGTTATGGGAAAATGCAAATATTACAAGTTTTAGAATGACATTTCTTAAAGATATTGCAAACTGACAAGGTGTTAGAAATTGCACTAGTGACTTGGCAGCAATAGCTACCCAGTCACTAGTAGTTTTAAATTTGTTTAGGCAACATGCCCCTACTTGCGTCATGCTGCTAGTAGGGGTATGCGGGAGGAATTCACCTCCCTTTTATCAATATGGGGGTCATAGTGACCCCCATAATGATTTATATTTAGTGTTAAATGATAGCGGGCAGCCACTATCTGCCCGCTGTTTAGGCGTCATGCCCCTACCAACGGCATGCGGTTGGATTTAACCTCCCTTTTATTAATATGGGGGTCATCCTTATGACCCCCATAGGTTTTAATGCGGGAGGAGAGTAGGAATTAATATTATTAAAAAGACGGAGCTCTTACCGCTGCCGGCATCCTCCTTGTTTTTTTTTCACGTGCCCTGTGTTATTTCTCCCTGCTGTTGGAGTTAATTCTATTAAATTAATTAAATGAAAAGGTAATGCATTCGGCATTTTTTATATTTCATATGTAGGGCTTTCGTTTACGTTTTTGTAAACAAATACAAAAAAATGAATTTTCGGACGAAATTGTATTCATACGAAAACTAATGCACATGTCTATTGCATGTATGAATGTATGTATTGCTCAATCTTTAATGAATACACAATATAGCTTCAGCAACTGTTGCATAACTGTAATATTGGCTATGATACTGTACTTATCTGTGACTGATTTGAACAATTTGCCCAAATTGACAACATAAAAAAAATAAAACTTTTAAGCAAAGTTACATCTTAATGCAAATTCAAATATTTTAGTTGAAACCCTATTTTTTTTCACAGAACAATAAAATATTGTGTATGTATCTTATTTCCATCCATATAATGTTTTTGGTGACATTTCGTATAACATTTCATTTCACAATTTATTTTTAACCTCTGTCTCCATTTTCTGATCTTTCAAACTTTGGTTTCCATGGCAGCATGAATGAAATGTCTTGTTCATTAGTAAAATGGTATAGTATCAATAGTTCTGTTTTAAAGGAGCATTTTAAAAAAACTGATTACAGGTGAATTGCAAGATCCAAATTTTCCTTGAAACATATCTTTGTAGGAAACAAAGGTGCTCCTTTATGAATATTACTGAACAAAGACATATTTTTTTCGATATAAAATATATTAAATTATTTCATGTCAAAGTATAATTTCTGTTAATAAAAATTCTATAAAGTTATCAAATTTTTATGGATAGTTTTCAGAATTTTAATTAGAGATATTTCTGCAAACTGAAAAAAGTCAATAATAAGCTAGTTAAAATAATATGACTAATTAAGATACTTCAATGGAATTTCTTCACTACACAGTGAACTGGGTAATTGAGTATAATTGAAGTAAATATATAAAAATTAAATAAAACTAGTTAAGTTTCAAATATAACTGACTTTCAACATAAAATGATACGATTGAATTAGTTAGAATTAATGATAACTTATGCATTTATTCACTAAAGTTCAACTGCCCACCAGTCTGAATTACCAAATATTAATTGTAGATTATGCTAGCTTTAGTGTACCTATAATCTTAATTTTATTAATGACAGGAGGCGAGTATTTGCTTAAGACTTTCTTTACTTAAGCTTCACAGCAGCACTTTTTTACTTAGTAACAAGGTAACCAATCAGAAAAAACAGATAGCAAGGTATAAGAGTCCCTCCCTGTGACGTCACTTCCTCTTTCTGGCTGCGAACAAAAAGGAACAGGAAACTGAAGAAGAACCAGATGAGAAATTCTGAACGCCAGACGAGAAAGTTGATGCTTGAGAGGGAAACAGGAACGTCCACATGTTTTCTTGAAGAGCTGAGAAGATGCTTGAGGTGGAACAGCAACTAGACTTTTCTCTTTAGTGGAGTTTTTACGCTGAAACGAGAGAGCAGAGTCGAAACCAAGGATTAATCCGTGAATTGGACTTCTAAAATCATGACATCCAGCTGTTATAAATCATGTATTATAGACCGCCTCCCACCCAGAGTTATTCTATCCTCCCCTAGAGAGTAACCTTAAACCCCCATGGAAGTAAGACATAGCGTATTTATTCTAGTCATTGATGAACTTACCTACAACGTTGACCTTAGGGGGGGGAAACAAGAGTTTAATAAAATTAAGATTATAGGTACACTAAAGCTAGCATAATCTACAATTTTATAACATGACAGGAGGCTTCGTATTTGCTGTTTTAACGCTCCCCGAGCAGGGGTAAGGAAGCGTGCACAGTCGGACGAAAATAGAAGTTGCGGAACGTCTGCTCTCGTGACCAGTCTGCAGATTGAAGAATGTCTCGAAGAGAGGCTCCCGCGTTGAAAGCTCCCGATGCCGCCGCTCCCCTGATGGAGTGGGCTCCGAAGGAGGCTTCAATCCCGGCCAAGGAGAGCAACCATCTAACCCATCGGGCAAGGGTTGTGGTTGACACCGGATGATGGGGTCGAACGTATGAGACCAATAGTTGGCTAGAGGAGTTTGAAAGGAGAGAGGAGGTGAGTAATAAATAACGGGAGAGAAGTGTAACCACATACAATTTCGGATGGTTAGGAAAGTACGGGTAAAATACTGAAGAAGAGTTTGATTTTGTCCGTCTGGACACCAAAAAGGTGACACCTTCTGGGGAAAAGTTGACAGCGTCATGGATAAAATGCTCGAACATCCGATACCCGTCGGAAGGACACCAGGCAAAGTAACAGGGTGAACTTTGCAGAGAGTTGACGGAGGGATAGATCTTCGTTGTTCGGCCAAGATTCCAGGAAGCGAATCATGACATTGACGTCCCAGAGACGTGAGTATTTCGGTGTTGGAGGACGAGCCAGTTTAATGCCCCGCAATAACCTACAAACCAGCGGGTCCTGGCCCACTGGGATTCCATCTAGAGGAACGTGGGCTGCTGAGATGGCTGACCGGGCCACGTTGATGGATCGGTAGGATCGGCCCAGGTCGAATAGATGAGAGAGGAAATTCAATATGAATTGTCTAGGGGCAGTAAGGGGATCAGTATGCCGTTCCAGGCACCAATTGCACCAAGTGTTCCAGGAGGAAAGGTAGCATCTTCTGGTGCCAGGGGCCCATGAATCCCAGAGGAGTTCCTTAGTTCTCTGCGATAGTTCTCCGAAATGCCAGGTTCCCCTGAAAGAGTCCAAGCTACAAGGTGGAGGTGGTCTTGCAGTATCATTGGATGAGAATTCCCTTGAGGGTCCTCTAGGAGATTGGGCCATGGAGGTAGAAGGAGAGGATGTTGACAGGAGAGGTCCAAAAGGTCCGGAAACCATGCTTGGCCCCGCCAGAGTGGGGTGAGTAGTACCAGCGTGACCTGTTGTCTGCGAATCTGAAGAAGGGTTCTGGAGATCATTGCAAATGGAGGGAAGGCATAGGCTCCCATTGTCGGCCACCTCTGAAGGAAGGCATCTACTGCCGAGCATTCTGGGTCTGGGAGCCAGCTGAAGAATTGTGGGACTTGGAAATTCGTCCGGGAGGCGAATAGATCCAGAACAAACGGGCCCCTGAGTTTGGAGATGCAAAGGAACACTGTTCTGTGTAGGCGCCAGTCACTGGCGTCTCTCCAATGCCGGGAGAACAATCCGCGGTAATGTTCGTCTCCCCCGGAAGATATTCTGCTTGAAGTGTGATTCGTAGATGTCCTTTGTCACTTCGGAGAGGATGTGAGATCTGGCTCTGCCTAATTTGTTGATGTATTGGACGGCTGAGATATTGTCCATCCGAAGGAGAATACAGCAGTTTGAGAGATGATTGGTCAAACTGCGAATTGCGAATGAGCCGGCGATTAACTCCAAACAATTGATGTGGAGAAAAAGTTCTGTGTTGGTCCATGGTCCTCCGGTGGAGGTTGTATGGCAGGTTGCGCCCCAGCCTTGGAGGCTCGCGTCTGATTCCACCACGAAGTCCGGAGTGGGGCCGAAAATTGCCTTGCCGTTCCAGGCAGACATGTGGCGGAGCCACCAGTAAAGTTCCTCCCTCACTTCGGTGGTGATCGGGACCCTCTGGTCGTACGATGGATGCGTCCGGAGGAATTGAGCTTTCAAGCGTTGCATGGCCCGATAATGTAGGGGGCCTGTGTAGATTGCCTGAATGGAAGCTGAAAGTAGGCCTACTATCCGAGCTAAACCTCGAAGGGGTAAATCTGCTTGACGCAGTGTTTTGCGTAGTTCTTTCCTGATCGCAGTTAACTTGGATTGAGGCAGGCGAAGAACACAGGTTGAAGAGTCGATCTCGAAGCCGAGAAATTGGATGACTCTGGATGGGGACAGTGATGATTTCTCTTGGTTGATGACAAATCCCAAAGATTCGATCAATAAAGATGTATAGTTCGTCTGTGAATGCAGCCTGGATACATCTTCGCAGAGTATCAAGTGGTCGTCGAGGTAGATTAAGCAACGAATGCCCCTTTCTCGAAGACGTGCGGTGACTGGCTTGAGCAGTTTGGTGAAGCACCACGGGGCGGAACTCAGGCCGAATGGAAGGCAGGTGAATTGAAAAATCCGGTGGTGCCAAGGAAAGCGGAGACAACGCCGACTGGATGGATGTACTGATACCGAAAGGTAAGCATCCTTGAGGTCGAGTCGGGTGAACCAATCGCCTGGTCGGAGGATGTCTCTGAGGAGATGTATTCCTTCCATTTTGAAATGCCTGTAGATCACAAAGGTATTCAGTTGGCGAAGGTTGATTACTGGGCGGTATTCCCCAGATTTCTTTTTGACCAAGAAGATGGAGCTGAGGAAGCCTTCGTCGAGGGGAGCGAGTTGAATCGCTCCTTTTGTTAGTAGAGAACGTAGTTCTGAATCGAGAAGAAGGCTCTGAGACTTTGACATAGTTGGATAGTGAGGATAACCTGTTTGAGAAGGGAGAGAATGAAACTCTATGGAATAACGCTGAACTGTGTTTAGAACCCAGGTATCTGAAGACAGCGTCTTCCACATGTCTACACAAAGTGACAACCTGCCCGCATGAAAAACAATAGGAAGGTGAAAAGTAGGGAATCTCACCTGTTGGGTATCGGTTGCGTCCGCAGGCTCTGTATCCTCTTCCCCTACTTGCCCTTTGGGTGTAGGAGCCCCTTGGTTGATAGTTGGGGAAGAATGATGAAGTGGGGGTTCTCTGGTGTTGATTTGTGGACCAGAAGCGGCTGACCCCTTGTGCGGCCAGCCCTGCCAAAAACCCGAGAGGGTTGGTGATGGAATACCCTTCTCATGGATGACTGCGCCTTGTTTAGTGTGGCGTATAAATTTACATGTTTATGCAATTCTTTAATATAGGGTTCTCCAAATAACAGGCCTTTGGCCTTGGGACCCAATTCTTTTGTTCCCAAGTCGGCAAGCTTGGCATCCATACGCAGCAGCACTGCTTTTCTACGCTCAGTACAGAGAGATGTATTTGCATTGCCCAGCAGGCAAATGGAGCGTAGTGCCCATTCTCTTATTACAGATGGGTCTAAAGGATCTTCATTAGAGAGGGCTTCATCAGCCAGTAGTAGAATTTTGGCTAGGGGCCCCAGGATGTCTAGCATCTTGTCCTGCGTGAGGCGTAAGCTGCGCTCAATGCCCTTTTTAGGGTCATGGCCGGATCTGGCCATATATGTTTAGAGTAGCGTATCAAATTCCGGGGTCACTGCCACCTTGTCCGGTAGAGTGGGTCTAGGACATTCGGCTCGTAGGCGTTTGCGGACTTCCCGGTCTAGGGGTCTCCTGATCCAAAAATGTATATACTTGGAGAGATGGTCTGGGAGCGACCATTCAGATGATCGAGGGTATCTGATCTGTCTCGGGTCAAAAAGAGGTTGACCAAACGTATCTAGAAAGGATTCAGTGTCCCCAGAAGGGTTCGAACTGGGTACCATATCTTCGGTTGTGAGGTCTCCCATAGTAGTTTGAAGGAGAGGTGCTCCTTTAAACGAGGTCTCGGGCCAGTCTTCCTCATCTTCAGAGGAGTGGTCAGCTTGCCATTCATCCAGGATGGCTAAGGGGTATAAGTCGAAAGAGTCTTCCTCCTCTTCCGATAGAGTGGGCTGGACTGAGTGTTTCTCTCTAGCGTCCGCCTGTTTGGGGTGTTTCGCCGGTTCTTTCCCCTTGCGTTTGAGTGGTTCTGGCCCATTCCCTTTCCAATACCTCTTATTGGGTTTGGAAGGGTTTATTTTTGCTGAATCGGACTCCTCCGCCTCTTCGTCAGAAAGCGGGGGTTCAGATATTTTAGGATCAATGGGCAGCACCCGAGCCAGGGCCTTTTCTAGTGAAACGGCTACAGCCGCATTTATAATTGCTTGCAAGTTTTGATCTTGATTTGAAGCCTCCATAGTAGCAGTGTTGGTACCTATGGGGCAGAATAGGCCAGTATTAGAATGTATCTTAGGCCGTCTTCATATATCACAATATATTATAATTCCATAGTGCAAGCTGAAACTGGGGGTCACCCAGCATAAATAACCTCTGGGAATAATTTTTCAGACCCATATAGAGGTATGGTGGCACAGACAAAGCGGGCCAATCATGGGCTGTATAAGTAAACAGCAATCATAAACTCATTTAGAGATTTTTTCTTAAAGTCATTCACAGTATAAGCATGGGTTGTATAAATCATAAGGTATAGAAATTATCTTATATGAATTCCGAAATTATTCAGGGTCAAATAAATAGTTGAGTGAAATTGGGGGTATACCCAACGTAATATAATCGTGTATAAATAAATCTCCACCAGGGGGAGATAGACTGAGGAAAATGTGGCTGATATCCTGGTATTAGAATCCCCTACTAAGAGAGGTGAGGGAAGTAGTGAGCACTTAAATCTGCAAATAGAGTTATATATGCATATAGAAATGGGCAGAATATACTAGAGTATGGTCTTAACTATATAAGGTGATTTAATAAAATGATTTAATAAAATCGCCGTTATGTGCGGCAAGAAAATGGCCGCTGCAGGCCGTTGAAATAGCAGATCGCGGAACCAAGAAAATGGCCGCCGCGATCTCGCGCATGCGCACGAACAAAGGAGGAGGCCGTTTGGATCTCGCGGAGGAGCGAGATCCAAGATGGCCGCCGTGCGCACAGAGAGCCGATGGAGGCATTCTCCACAGCCCAAAAAGCCCGGGAAAATGGGGCACAAGAATGCCGCTCGCAAACCTGGCTAAAAGGAGGTAAAAACGGATATTAAAGCGGAAAACAGTATTAAAAATTAGGAATACCAAAATTAGAATTTAGATGAGTGAAAACAGAAAAATTCTGTGAGGAGAGCATAGGAAAAGAATGAATAAGATAAATAAGAAAATAAAAGCTCATAAGGGATGAGAAATAGTAAGATAAAGAAATATATAGTAAATATAATAGTGAATAATGTAAAACAGATAACAGATAAATTAGTAAGTAAACCACAGAAACCCACAAAAGTAGGAGACAGTGGCACTCTGACCTGTACTGGTGTGAAGCAGCAAAGAAAGAGGAAGTGATGTCACAGGGAGGGACTCTTATACCTTGCTATCTGTTTTTTCTGATTGGTTACCTTGTTACTAAGTAAAAAAGTGCTGCTGTGAAGCTTAAGTAAAGAAAGTCTTAAGCAAATACGAAGCCTCCTGTCATGTTATAAAATTGGACTTTGGGGTGTGCAAACTCATAACCTTGATTTATCAATGTCAATATTTTGAAAACCAATTGTCAAATAAAATGTATTGCCTAATAGATATTAGCTGAAACCTGGATCTGGTTTCTAAAAAAAATCACGATGGGATTGTTATAATCTGATATATACTATAAATAATTACATTGCAACACTATCACTATGACAGTGAGATGCCCCTGAGCTTTCAAAGTACTCTCTGTAAATCAAAATCTTAAGATAGTGAAAACAACATAAGTAAATAATATTTTTGACGAGTCTGAATAAATTTTTAAAAAAAAAACATTTACTAAACTTTCTTATGAAATCCCTCCTCTTCGGAATTACTCCTTAGTAATGTGTGTCCGTTTATATTTTCTTTGTTATAATCTCAACCCAAAAATCTGAACTATTTGCTCAGTGGCATTGTTCATAGCCAGTTGGAAAACAGCAGGAAAATAGTTAAACCCCCATAGTTACATGACCCTCATTTAACTATTGGTAAGACTAAATTCTTGTTTGCAACACAAAGATTATACCACAGATGAAAACATATACCTTAAACATTGATCAGACTTTTAGGAGGATGGGGTATAATATATAATGTTTAGCCAAAACAAATAAGTAAAAACAAAAAAAGCAGGGCCATAAAATTATTACAAAGTTGAAAACAGAATCAAAAACAGATCAGTTCACCATGATAAAACACATCACACTCACATCTAGTTGTGTAAAACCATAAATAAAAGATCAAATATCTTTTGTCTAGAATCTTTTGTCTAGAATCTAGTGGGAATTGACTGATAAAATCCCATTCAAGGTAGATAAATCTTTACACTTACTAATTGCCAACTACATTGAAACCTTTGTATCAGTGGCATACCTATGTTATATGACACCCAGTGCAACCACCCCCTCCAAATGTGTGTGTGTGTGTGTGTGTGTATATATATATATATATATATATATATATATATATATTTATTTATTTTTATTGATGGACGCAAGTCTATTTTCAGCTATGTAACTATGTAATTAAGGATGTAAATGCATATAACAGATATCCGACAAACTCCCCGAATCAAAATCATTACCATGAGAGATCTATTCAAACTAGAGAGAGATATGAAGATAATGGGCCAGTTAGAACGAATGGAAAAGAGAGAGAAAAAATAGAGAGGGCCCCTAGAGCCATTACTCCAAAGAATAGGCCAAATAATCCAGAGAGATATAGAAATCAAGAAAATTGGAGGAAAAGTCCGGGAAGGAATAATATCCATCAGAGAAGAGCTAGTTTTGAAATGCCTCTAGAAAATAGATTTGAACCTTTAAGAATAAACAAGGAAGAATCCAACACTTTTTTAGAGCAAAGACAAAGATGGACAAATCACCCAAAAAGCACACCCCAAAAAAGACACAGAGTAATAGAAGAGGAAAACGAGGAGGGAGAGATTATTTTAGGAGCAGGGAGAAAACGAGTAACAACATAGAAGTTTTTAATTTATCAGAAAAGATTTTATCAGACGTGCAAACTAAAGTTTTAACTAAAGGTTTTAAATTTGCACCAAGCTGTTCTTTAACCCCTTAAGGACACATGACATGTGTGACATGTCATAATTCCCTTTTATTCCAGAAGTTTGGTCCTTAAGGGGTTAAACAAGTTTGAAACTTTTATAGATATTAATCGTTTTAGTCGTAAATTGTGTCATAAAAAGTTTTTTAAAAGAAAAGCACTAGAACCCAATGTGAATTCCATACCATTTTTAAATGATGACAATACAGATATTGTCCACACAGGTCTTAAAAATAAATCTATTTTTTATCCTGCATACCTCAAATCTGACCCAATAAAAGTTTTTGAGCGGTCATGTTTGGAAGAGATATATAAGATAAAACCCCTTTCTAAATATAGTTTAAATCTAACATTTTAAGAGAAAAGAAGAACTAAGAAATGACAGCTCAATTGTCATTAAGCCAGATGACAAGGGCGGAGGAGTGGTCATAATGGATAAGACTAAATATTTACAAGAAATTGAAAAACAACTCCAAGATACTAATACTTATAGAATTTTAAAAAAAGACCCTATACAAGAGATTAGGACAAATTATCAAATTCTTCTTGAACAAGGAGAAAAAGCAAAGATTCTAAATAAGGGAGAACTGGCATTTTTATTGCTTGACCACCCCCCACCTACCGGTAACCTATATACTACCTAAGTTACATAAGGATCCGGTAAATCCACCAGGACGCCCCATAATATCCGCCATCAACTCTATTCTATCACTGTTATCGCAATATATAGACTTTCATCTTCAACCCCTGGTTAAAAGTTGCCCTTCTTACCTTCAAGACTCAATGAGTCTGCTAAATATATTGAATGGTTTTGAATGGGAAGATGATTACCTTCTCGTCACTTGTGATGTAACCAGTTTGTATACCATCATTAAACATGAAAAAGGATGTGAGGCAACTGAATTCTTCCTGCAGGAGTCTAAAAAATATAATGAAGCACAGCGGAATTTTATTTTAGATGGTATTCATATGATTTTAGACAACAACTACTTTTGGTTTGAAGGAGAATTTTACCTGCAGGTTACAGGCACAACCATGGGGACCAGGTTTGCACCCAGTTATGCCAATCTTTTTATGGCATACTGGGGTGCAAACCTGATTTTATATAAAATATATATTGACGATATTTTTATTATTTGGAAGGGGTCGGAGGATCTTTTCAACGTATTTTTTATTTCTCTGAACTGTAATGATTGGGGAATCCGCTTAACCAAAAGTGTCAGTAACACCAGTATTGACTTCCTGAATTTGAACATTTATACTTGTAACAATAAATTAAATACCCGTACTTTCTTTAAATAAGTCGACGTCAACAGTTACATAGAAATTAGCAGTTGTCACCACAAACCCTGGTTGACCAACATTCCAAGAGGACAATTCCTAAGATTACGTAGGAACTGCACAAATGAACAATATTTCCCCCAGCAGGCTGAGGTCCTGAAAAAACAATTTACCCAAAAGGGATATTATGAAAAAGATCTTGATACCCAAATCCAAATGACATCATCGTTAGAAAGATCTCCCCTTCTAAAATACAAAAAGAGAGAAATTCCTACTGCTGATAACGCAAATCAACAAATCCCACTAATTTTCAATTATTCAAGTAATATAGGTGCTGTTAAAAAAATTATAAACAAAAATTGGAATATCTTAAGTCAAGACGAGGAAATATTAGAATTTTTAGGTCCCAAACCCAAATTTGTTTTTAGAGGTGCAAATAATTTTAAACAAATCTTAACTAATAGTTTTATAGAGAAAACTTATTTTAACAATAGTAATGTTTTATCAAATTGGTCAAAGACCCAAAAAGGTTTTTATCATTGTGGGATGTGCAATGCATGTAAAAAAACTAACATCAAAGAAAAAAAATGTAACTACTTTTATGTCTGTGAGTACAAAAAATAATTTAAAATTAAGTCAATGATCACGTCATTCTAATAATGTTATATATCTTTTACATTGTACATGTGGCCTACAGTATATAGGTAAGACTTCAAGGCCACTAAAAACCTGAATAAATGAACATGTTAGAAATATCCAAAAAGGATTTATAAATCATAGCGTATCCAAGCATTTTTTGGAAAAACACAATTCAGATCCAAAATTTCTTAACTTTTATGCTATAGAGAAAATTGAATCCCATTGGAGAGGAGATCTCCCAAAAACATTGAGTACTCAAGAAGTAAAATGGATATTTGAAATGCGCACCTTATCACCCCTGGGTCTTAATATCGATTTCAAAATTAATAGTATTTTATGAGTATTCTTAACAATTAATAGAATTCCCATTAATAATTTTTTGAAAATAATTTTTGTCATTATTTTATTACATTTTTTGAGGTGTCTGAATATATTTAATAAGTCCTGTCATAAACAGTATGCCAAACCACAATAATATGTATTATAGTTTAGTGGGTTTTGGATTATTCTTTTGCACTTGCTTCCTTTCATCTTTCCCTTTATTTGCACAATGGTTGCACAGTATGGTATTGCTATTTAATATGCTACAAGAAATATATATTTTTATATATAACAATAAGACATATGGACATTTAGCAATTTTCTAATGTTTTATTAAGTTCTTTTTTTTTATGTTTTATTATGTTCTTCATCCAGGTTACCGATCGATGGTTCGATATTCTGAGCCCTCTCTGATTTACTGTACACGGCTATTCGATATTCACACAAATTTTATATAGCATTTTATGTTTGTTTGAGACCACCTTAAAATATTGGATATTGCAAAAATCTGGATCACTATATACTTTCTCTACAAACCTCTAAAACTAACCAAACTACTCATCCATCCGTTATACCACTTTATCCCACCTAGAACTAGTGCCCAGTTAAAATACTTGACTCTTACTTACCCACACTCAGTCATGCCACACACTTTTCACCACTACTCTCACTGAATCCCTCTGACTACGGCTAAATTCATCTTCTACATCAGAACACTACTCCTAAGATTGGGTTGTATCCATGTCTTGGGTCTTTCATTTAGAATAGGGGCAGCTTCGGTCTCCTTCAACACTCCAGTGCATATTATTAAAAGATTGGGCAGATGGAAATCCTCAGTCTACAACCGATATATTCCTCATCCCGAGAAAGAAATGAGGAAAGCTTTTAAAAGCTTTTAAAAGTTTGGCTTTGTAAATTTGATGCAATAAGTGTGTTTTTCTTTAATACCTTTTCACCCTCTTTGCATGAACCCGATTTACATATATTATGAATATGTTTCTGAACATATATATTATATTATTCACTCACTCACTCACTCTCTGGCCCGGCCTAAGACATCATGCTGCCTAGGTCCAACAATAAATGACTATGGGGCAGAGGCGGCTCTAGACTTTATGAGGCCTTAGGCGAAACGCAAACATGAGGCCCCACTAACAAAAAAGTGTCACATATACACATTGATGCACTGTCTACCTGTGTATGTGCCTGAGAGTGTGTCTGACAGAGAGTATCCTTGTGTGTGTGAATGTATGTCTCTGTGAGCATGTTTGCGTTTTTGTCTGAGACCCTATGTGTATGGGGTAGCTGCTTGAAGTGTGTTGTGTGTATTGGGGGGGTGATGGTGAGAGGCGGGTGATGTGAGAGGCGGGTGATGGTGAAAGGGGGGTGATGGTGTGGGGGTGATGGTGAGAGGGAGCGGGGGGTGATGGTGAGAGGGAGCGGGGGGTGTGATGGTGAGAGGGAGCGGGTGGTGTGAAGGTGAGAGGGAGCGGGGGGTGTGATGGTGAGAGGGAGCGGGGGGTGTGATGGTGAGAGGGAGCGGGGGGTGTGATGGTGAGAGGGAGCGGGGGGTGTGATGGTGAGAGGGAGCGGGGGGTGATGGTGAGAGGGAGCGGGGAGTGATGGTGAGAGGGAGCGGAGGGTTGATGGTGAGAGGGAGCGGGGGGTGATGGTAATGTGACAGGGAGCGGGGGGTGATGGTAATGTGACAGGGAGCGGGGGTGATGGTAATGTGACAGGGAGCGGGGGGTGATGGTAATGTGAGAGTGAGGGGGGTAATGTAAGAGTGGGGGGGGTAATGTAAGAGTGAGGGGGTAATGTAAGAGTGAGGGGGTAATGTGAGAGTGAGGGGGTAATGTGAGAGTGAGAGGGGGTAATGTGAGAGTGAGGGGGGTAATGTGAGAGTGAGGGGGTAATGTGAGAGTGAGGGGGTAATGTGAGAGTGGGGGGGCATAATGTGAGAGTGGGGGGGTAATGTGAGAGTGGGGGGGTAATGTGAGAGTGGGGGGGTAATGGGAGAGTAGGGGGCTAGTGTGAGAGTAGGGGGGCTAATGTGAGAGTAGGGGGGCTAATGTGAGAGTGAGGGGGGCTAATGTGAGAGTGAGGGGGGCTAATGTGAGAGTGAGGGGATAATGTGAGAGTGGGGGGGTAATGTGAGAGTGAGGGGGTAATGTGAGAGTGAGGGGGTAATGTGAGGGTGAGAGGGGGTAATGTGAGAGTGAGAGGGGGGTGATGTGAGAGTGAGAGGGGGGTGATGTGAGAGTGAGAGGGGGGTGATGTGAGAAGGAGGGGGTGATGGTGAGTGGGGTGAGGCTGAGGGTGGTGACGGAGGGTTAGGCTGAGGGTGGTGACGGAGGGTTATGCTGAGGGTGGTGGGGGGTGAGGCTGAGGGTGGTGAGGGGGGTGCTGCTGAGGGTGGTGAGGGGGTTGATGCTGATGGTGGTGGGGGGAGTGATGCTGAGGGTGGTGGGGGGAGTGATGCTGAGGGTGGTGGGGGTTGAAGCTGAGGGTGGTGGGGGTGAAGCTGAGGGTGGTGGGGGTGAGGCTGAGGGTGGTGGGGGTGAAGCTGAGGGTGGTGGGGGTGATGGTGGTGGGGGTAGATGGTGGGGGTGGGGAGGGGTGATGGTGGTAGGGGGTGAGGCTGAGGGTGGTGGGGGGTGATGGTGGTGGGGGGGTGAGGCTGAGGGGGGGTAATGTGAGAGTGAGGGGGGTAATGTGAGAGTGGGGGGCTAATGTGAGAGTAAGGTGGCAAATGTGAGAGTGAGAGGGGGTAATGTGAGAGTGAGAGGGGGTAATGTGAGAGTGAGAGGGGGTAATGTGAGAGTGAGAGGGGGGTGATGGTGAGTGGGGTGAGGCTGAGGGTGGTGACGGAGGGTTATGCTGAGGGTGGTGGGGGGTGAGGCTGAGGGTGGTGAGGGGGGTGATGCTGAGGGTGGTGGGGGGAGTGATGCTGAGGGTGGTGGGGGGTGGTGGTGATGATGAGGGTGGTGGGGGGGTGGTGGGGCTGAGGAAGGTGGGGGGTGAAGCTGAGGGTGGTGGGGGTGAAGCTGAGGGTGGTGGGGGTGAAGCTGACGGTGGTGGGGGGTGATGGTGGTGGGGGGTGAGGCTGAGAGTGGTGGGGGTGATGGTGAGGGTGGGGAGGGGTGATGGTGGTGGGGGGTGAGGCTGAGGGTGGTGGGGGGTGATGGTGAGAGTGGTGGGGGGTGATGGTGAGGAGGGGTGATGGTGGGGGGGTGAGGCTGAGAGTGGTGGGCAGTGAGGCTGAGGGTGGTGGGGGGTGATGGTGGTGGGGGTGAGGCTGAGGGTGGTGGGGGTGATGGTGGGGAGGGGGAGGGGTGATGGTGGTGGGGGTGAGGCTGAGGGTGGTGGGGGGTGATGGTGAGTGTGGGGAGGGGTGATGGTGGTGGGGGGTGAGGCTGAGGGTGGTGGGGGGTGATGGTGAGAGTGGTGGGGGGTGATGGTGAGAGTGGTGGGGGTGATGGTGAGGGTGGGGAGGGGTGATGGTGGGAGGGTGAGGCTGAGGGTGGTGGGGGGTTATGGTGGTGGGGGTGAGGCTGAGGGTGGTGGGAGGTGAAGCTGAGGGTGGTGGGGGGGTGAAGCTGAGGGTGGTGGGGGGTGATGGTGGGGGTGGTGATGGTGAGGGTGGGGAGGGGTGATGGTGGTAGGGGGTGAGGCTGAGGGTGGTGGGGGTTATGGTGGTGGGGGTGAGTCTGAGGGTGGTGGGAGGTGAAGCTGAGGGTGGTGGGAGGTGAAGCTGAGGGTGGTGGGGGTGAGGCTGAGGGTGGTGGGGGGTGAAGCTGAGGGTGGTGGGGGGTGAAGCTGAGGGTGGTGGGGGGTGATGGTGGTGGGGGTGATGGTGAGGGTGGGGAGGGGTGATGGTGGTAGGGGGTAAGGCTGAGGGTGGTGGGGGTTATGGTGGTGGGGGGTGAGGCTGAAGGTCGTGGGGGGTGATGGTGAGGGTGGGGAGGGGTGATGGTGGTGGGGGTGAGGCTGAGGGTGGTGGGGGGGTGATGGTGAGAGTGGTGGGGGGTGATCGTGAGGGTGGGGAGGGGTGATGGTGGGGGGGTGAGGCTGAGGGTGATGGTGGTTGAGGCTGAGGGTGGTGGGGGTGAGGGTGGTGGGGGTTATGGTGGTGGGGGGTGAGGCTGAGGGTGGTGATGGTGGTGGGGGGTGAGGGTGGTGGGGATGGGGAGGGAGAGCCTACCTTTCCCTGGTGGTCCAGTGGGTTCCCTGGTGGTCCGGTGGCCACTGCTTCCGGTCTGCAGCTCCGCATAGCTGCAGACCATGTAATCTCGCGAGATTTCAGAGCGTTGCCGTGGTAACCCGCGGCAACGCTCTGATTGGCCAAATCTCGCGAGTCACATGGTCTGCAGCTCTGCACACTGCGGAGCTGCAGACCAGTGTCTGCGATGGTGGCCGGGCAGCCAGGAGGGGCCTCGCACCCGGCGGCATACCGGGCAAGCCGCCGGGCCCCCTCCTGGTGTCAGGTCCTCGGTCACTGACCAAGGACCTGACACACTCTGCCAACAGGCGGTTTAGGCGGCCGCGAGGCCCCAGCCAGCGCGAGGCCTTAGGCGGCCGCCTAAACCACCTAATTAGAGAGCCGCCTCTGCTATGGGGGATAATGTACAATAAACATAGGTTACTGGCTATGGGGGGGGGGGGATAGTGTATAATAAACACAGGTTACTGGCTATGGGAGGGATAATGTATAATAAACACAGGTTACTGGCTATGGGGGAGATAATGTATAATAAGCACAGGTTACTGGCTATGGGGGGGGATAATGTATAATAAACACAGGTTACTTGCTATGGGAGGATAATGTATAATAAACACAGGTTACTGGCTATGGGGGGATAATGTATAATAAACACAGGTTACTGGCTATGGGAGGATAATGTAATAAACACAGGTTACTGGCTATGGGAGGATAATGTATAATAAGCACAGGTTACTGGCTATGGGGGGATAATGTATAATAAACACAGGTTACTGGCTATGGGAGGATAATGTATAATAAACACAGGTTATTGGCTATGGGGGGATAATATATAATAAACACAGGTTACTGGCTATGGGGGATAATGTATAATAAACACAGGTTCCTGGCTATGGAGGATAATGTATAATAAACACAAACACAAAAAAAAGAAAAAAAAAAAAAGAAAAAAGAATGCAGCTTCAGAATTAATCTAAATTGTAGGCTGTCTAGGAGGTGGGAGGGTCTGCTGCTGATTGGCTGGAATGTGTCTGCTGACTGTGAGGTACAGGGTCAAAGTTTACTCAATGATGATGAATAGGGGGCGAACCGAACATCGCATATGTTTGCCGTCCGTGGCGAACGCGAACAAGCTATGTTCGCCAGGAACTATTCGCCATTCGTGACATCACTATACTTCACAAAAGTTGCTTATGGGACGCTCTTGGACTTTCCAGCATGACAATGTCCCTATGTACAAGTCCAAGTTGACCCTCCAGTGGTTACAGCAGAAAAATGTGAAGGTTCTTCAGTGGTCATCAGATTCTCCTGACATTAATATCATCAACACACTCTGGGGAGATCTCAAATATGCGGTTTATGCAAGATGACCTAAGAATTTGCATGACCTGGAGGCATTTTACCAAGGCAAATGGGCAGCTATACCATCTGCTAGAATTAAGGGCCTCATAGACAACCATTACAAAAGACTGCACACTATTATTGATGCTAAAGGGGCAATTACAATTGTTAAATTTTGCAAATATAGATAATCAATTGAAAAACGCTATACCAAATACCATGAGTTTCATTTGACTAGCTATAATAAGTTGCTTTATCTATAGCCTATACCAATAATGTATTTTCTCTTCTCTCTTTGCTCAACCAGAGAGAATAATCTCAAAATACATCAAGTCAAAGTGTCAGAACAACACACCAAATTAAAGTTTCCAGATAGAGTCCAACTCTCACTAAATATAGCAAGTATAGATATGAATTAGCAAAGTTTAATCAAATGCCGTAAGTTTGATTCAACTATAAACAATTGCTATAACCTGAAGACTTAATATGTGTAGCAAGTCTTCATGAGGCTTTTAATATATTTCCTATATTGAAACGATATTGATGATAGACCAAAAATCAATGTCTGCAGAAACCCAAGATATACATCTTGGATATAGTTTAGGTACTTCAAAGGGCGTACAAATTCTCTTAAATTGCAAAAGCCCTAAAACAGGGCAAGACTGAAAGTTTGGTTAGTATTCAATATGCAGACTCAATTTAGAGAATCTTAAATGTTTTATATCATGCACTCTTTGTACTAATCAGAATAAAATTGGTAATTATATCCAAATCTGTCTGAATAGTCAGTCTGAATATTTGACAAATTGTCACCCCTGATTGACATCTTCATTAGCCCAAAGAGCCCCTTAAGGGAATCTATAGGAATCTAGAGGAAATATTATGTTTCCGCTCTTCTATAATGAGCTGAGGAAATATTATGTCTCAGCTCTTCTATACTGTTATTACCCTTTTTTAGCTTTATTTTCTATAAGCGATTTGAGTAAACGCTTCTCTGCTTCTTGAAATTCAACCTACTGTCAGCAGACCCATTATTTGAATAATTGTGGCATTAAGAGTTTAGAAAATATACCCTTTAAATATATAACTATATATTTTAAAACAGAAGGTGAAAAGAAAGAAATGCATCTGTTTTCTATACATAACTAAAGGGCCATGAACTAGACCTCGAGGCATGGCTTTATTTTTAAACTTACCCTTACATTTGCATGTCTAAAATATAAACGTTAATTGGCATTCCAGAAAACAGTATCCAGCTCACTTGTCATGTATTTGTTCATCCATGAATAGTGTATAATCCACTATTATCTTGTTGACAAGAATATGATTAATTTCACACCTCATTGTTCATTAAAAATAATATGTACCTATGCTCTAGTTGTGCCTCAAATCAAAGCTCAACAGCTAACACGTTCATGGTCAATTAAGTATGCCAAGAATGAACGGTTGACACTGCTATTTTTTCTTCTTTGGCATTTGATATATTGTTCAATTTAGCATTTAAAAAAAATCAATTAATACATTAAAAAGAAGGGATGTACTGGAAGACAAGACACAATAATTTAAAAGTTAAATAGATAGTACTGTATATTTGCTTGTTTAATTTAGCATGCTCTTTAATGTGAAATTACCTTTACTAGACTTTCTTGATGTTGTTCTTTAGCATAATTGTATCATTATTTATAAAGTGCCCACAAGTTCCACAGTGCTGTACAATGGGTGGACTAACAGACACGTATTTGTTGTCAGATGAGTTGGGTGCACATGAACAGAGGGGGTTGAGGCCCTGCTTAAATGAGCTTACATGCTAGAGGGAGGGGCATATAATGACACAAAAAAGTAAGGGTAGAAAGGTATGTTGCTAAAATATTATTCACAGAGGGCTTAATGTTTGTTTGCTTTTTTGTTTGTTTTTTTATGTATCAAACATATATTTAAAATGTATGCATGCATGAGTGCTAGAGATCTGGGGGTTATTTGCCTCTATTGCTGGTTCTAAAACTTCAAGCCATTAAAATTATGATGGTTTATCCTTTAAAGCATCCATGTTGGCCCTAAAATCACTAATTTTAGCCCATCAATTGCATGGTTTGGTCTATGCCCAGACTCAAAGTACGTTATAAAACAATACCCCTCTGGTTGAATAATTTCCCCAAATCACATGACATGTACCTTACTAATCTGTGTATGTATACATTAATTATTGGGTTTTTTTGTTATTGCTCTGTAAAAACATATTAGAGATCTCTCTATCATATACATATACACACATACATACACGAGATACATCCAGAACGTATCCAGCCATGTAATCTGAAAACATAGAGGCATTTATTGAAGAAGATACAATGTACAGATGTTTATAGGACAATGATGCCTCAGTCCCCATCAAAATAGGCACCTTGGGATCATACACAGTTCTCCCAGCATCTCTTCTTCTATTCAAAACACTCTGCAAAATCCTTTGTTGGAATCACCATCAGCTGCCTAGTCATGTGTACATGGGAAAAGCCAAAAGTCGCAGGCCGCCAAGTGTTTCAACAGATTCTCTACATCTTTGAAACATTTGTGCCACACTTTTATTTGCACTGCATTGTCCTCAGAAGTCTTCTGAATCACCTGAATAGTTTCCGTGGAAAAATGTGCAAGCTTAATGCAACATTTTATGCAAATTCACTGATCAGTCATTTTGAATGCAACAGCCACACAGTACACATGTTCAGTCGACGGCATGTATTCCCTCAACTGACTAGTACAGTGAAATTGTCAATGCTCATTCCAGTCCACTCTCCTTGGCTGCCAGGTTATATCTATGTCACTCAAGCCATTCTCATTATCTTAACAATGGCTGGACGTTTTCCGGACAGACCTATATATATGTACACTGTATATCTCAATGTAAATGTATATGTAAAAGAGTCACTCGTCTTATCAGCACAGTAACATGCAGTCACCGTCTGATCAATAGAAGCAGGGTCTACCAAACAATTGCATACTTTGCAAAGAGCACACAGTAGTGAGGTGCAATAATTTAACTGGCATAGCATCAACAGAAGTCACAACCAAGTTGCTGGGATAGTGTACCAAAACATCTGCACAGAATATAGGCTAGATGTGCCTAAGTTCAGGTATGTGAAAATACTAATGTTATTTGAGAATGACAGGGCTAAAATCCTGTGGTACTGCAGCGGTGGTGAGTGTGGCAATACTTAGTGACCAAAGCATAAAGAAGGATGGACAAATACCGAGTACTGAAAGAGGAGCTAGAAGTGCCATAGGGTAGTATCATAAAACAAATAACATGGACAATGAATGAACAGTCTTGTTTAATTATTAATTCAGAGTTCCATCTGTGGTAGTAAAAAATAGATAATTGATGAAAAAAAAAGATTGTTGGATTGTTGGACAGCCAATTAAAGCAACAAATTAAGGATGAAGAAAAATAAATCTGTATTTATATATTAAATATTTAATAAATATAGATGTTGTTTCTATATTGGTTATTTCTCTCTCACTTGATCTGAGAACTAAATGGTGGGAAAATGTGTCTATCAGTGTGCTGAAACATCCACATGTAATGTTATCATAGGCGTGCACAGCCTATTGCATTAGGGCAGTGATGGCGAACCTATGGCACGCGTGCCAGAGGTGGCACGCCGGGCCCTCTCTGTGGGCACGCGGCCATAGGTCGCCGGAGGAGGGGGCCGCTGGCTGTCGGCATCAATGCAGAGTAGGCACCTGCCTGCCCAAAACGGCAGGTGCCTACTCTGCTTCTGTGTCGGGAGGACCGGAAGCAGGGGGAGAGATCTAGGAAGCAGCTCTCCTGTCCTCCCGCGAGCAATCTGTGTGGATCGTTGCCGCTCATTACCATAGCAACGCTCCACACAGCATCACGCGGGAGGACAGGAGAGCTGCATCCAGACACATATTTACCACCACTGAACCAACAGGGATGGCTGCCCCCCACCCCTCCTTCACCAAAGGTAAGAAGACGGGAGGGGGGGATACAGATTTAATATACATTTTTTTTAATCTATCTTTATCTCTGCCCCCCCACACACACAGCACCCCTACCCCGCCACACACAGCACCCCAACCCCCACACACATTAACCCTATCCCCATACACAGCACCCCTACCCCCCCACACAGCACCCCTACACCCCACACACAGCCCCCCTACATCCCCACACACAGCACCTCTACCCCAAACACACACAGCACCCCTACCCCCATACACAGTACTTCTACCCCCACACACAGTACCCCCCCCCACACAGCACCCCTACCCTCCCACACACAGCACCCTTACCCCCACACACAGAACCCCTCACACACACACACAGCACCCCCCCACACACAGCACCCCTCAGTCACACACACAGCACCCCCCTCACACACACACACACACACACACGCACCCCTGATACAGAGCACTCCACACATACTCCACACCCTTACACAAAACACATACACTGCACCCCTTAATGCAGTATGTGTGTGTGTATTCAGCAGTCTGTGTGTGTGTATGTATTCAGCAGACTGTGTATGTATTCAGCAGTCTGTGTGTACTCAGCAGTGTGTGTATTCAGCAGACTGTGTGTGTGTGTGTGTGTGTTTATTCAGCGGACTGTGTGTGTGTATTCAATGGACTGTGTGTGTGTATTCAGTAGTCAGTGTGTGTATGTATTCAGCAGACTGTGTTTATGTATTCAGCAGTCTGTGTATGTGTGTATTCAGCAGTCTGTGTATTCAGCAGTGTGTGTATTAAGCGGACTGTGTGTGTGTATTTAACAGTCGGTGTGTGTATGTATTAAGCAGTTGGTGTGTGAATGTGTTCAGCAGTCTGTGTGTGTGTATTGCATTTGTTGGAGATACTAATAAATATAAGCTTAATTGTATCTATTTATATCATTTAAAATTTGTATCATTGAACTCTCCGTTGTTCAGACAACTGTACAAATAGTTTTTTCTAAACTTAAACTTTGAGGAAAGCTTTGAGGAAAAGAAAGTTGGCATGTATTGTGGTTTGGGCACTCGGGCTCAAAAAGGTTCGCCATCACTGCATTAGGGTGTGCACCCTAAAGCACAAGCACACGCCGTATATATATATATGTATGTAAATACATGGCCACGAAAAAGTCCTTTTGAGTGCTCCTACTTCATCTTTGGCTATATATGTATGTATGTATGTATATATATATATATATATGTGTATATATACATATACACATATATACACACACACATACACTGCTGTGTGTGTGTGTGTGTGTGTGCTCTTAGTGTGATGTGTGTGTGAGGGTGCTGGTAGTGTACTATGTGGGTGAGGGTGTTTGTGTGTGCGCGCTTGTGAGGGTGCTGTTAATGTACTATGTGTGAGGGTGCTGTTTGTGTGTGTGTGTGCACTTGTGAGGGTGCTGTTAATGTACCGTGTGTGAGGGTACTGGTAGTGTGCTGTGTGTGTTTGTTAGGGTCCTGTTTGTGTTTGTGAGGGTACTGTTTGTGTGCTGTGTGTTAGGGTGCTGTTTGTGTAATGTGTGTAAGGGTGCTGTGTGTTTTTGTGAGGGTGCTGTATGTGTGTAGGTGCTTTGTATGTCTGTGGGTGCTGTATGTCTGTAGGTGCTGTATGTCTGTGGGTGATGTGTATGTCTGTGGGTGCTGTATGTGTGTATGTCTGTGGGTGCTGTATGTGTGTTGGTGCTGTGTATGTGTGTGGGTGCTGTGTATGTGTGTAGGTGCTGTGTATGTGTGGGTGCTCTATGTGTGTAGGTGCTGTGTATGCCTGTGGGTGCTGTATGTGTGTGGGTGCTGTGTATGTGTGTGGGTGCTGTATGTGTGTAGGTGCTGTGTATGTGTGTATGTGCTGTGTATGTCTGTGGGTGCTGTATGTATGTGGGTGCTGTGTATGTCTGTGGGTGCTGTATGTGTGTAGATGCTGTGTATGTCTGTGGGTGTTGTATGTGTGTGGGTGCTGTGTATGTGTGTGGGTGCTGTATGTCTGTGGGTGCTGTGTATGTCTGTGGGTGCTGTATGTGTGTAGGTGCTGTGTATGTCTGTGGGTGCTGTATGTGTGTGGGTGCTGTATGTCTGTGGTTGCTGCATGTGTGTGGGTGCTGTGTATGTCTGTGGGTGCTGTATGTCTGTAGGTGCTGTATGTGTGTAGGTTCTGTATGTGTGTGGGTGCTGTGTATGTCTGTGGGTGCTGCATGTGTGTAGGTGCTGTGTATGTCTGTGGGTGCTGTGTATGTCTGTGGGTGCTGTATGTGTGTGGGTGCTGTATGTCTGTGGGTGCTGTATGTGTGTGGGTGCTTTGTGTGGGTGCTGTATGTGTGTGTGGATGCTGTGTATGTCTGTGGGTGCTGTATGTCTGTAGGTGCTGTATGTGTGTAGGTGCTTTATGTGTGTGGGTGCTGTATGTGTGTGGGTGATTGTTGGAGGTGGAGGTGGGGGTACATTACTCAATATCCCCCCTCCCTTCTTACTTTATGTGGGGAGGGGGGATTCTTGTTCCTTGCTACATTCCCTGGTGGTCCAGTGGAGGTGGGGGCAGATCAGTTAATATCCCCCCTCCCTTGTTACCTTATGCCTGGGAGGGGGGATCCTTCCCTGGTGGTCCAGTGGTGAGTGAACTCTAGCCTGCGGGGCTAGAGTTCACTCTCGCGAGATCTGAGCGTTGCCGCGGCTGCTGGCAAGAGCTGCTGGCAAGAGCTCCGCCGGTCCTCTCCTGCCTCCCTCATTGCCTGTGGGTCAGTGGGGAGGGAGGCTGAGAGCAGAGCCGGCGTTTGGATAGCGCTGGCTCTGCATGAGCCGACAGGGGGGATCCTGAGATCTCCCCTGCCGATCTCACTCCATAGGCGTGCCGCGGGGATTAGGGTGTGCCCAGGCACACCCGGCACAACCCGTGTGCACGCCTATGAGTGTTATGAATATATTGTGCAGTATAGTGATTGACCTATTTTGATGCCCTCATGGATTGCATTCTGAATGCCCTAACATAATAAAATGGATGAATTTCTGTGCCAAAGCACCATCTGGGTGAATTTTTGGTGTATGTGTATCCATCTCGCAGAGTCTGACCTATAATATATTGATACTCTGGATGATTAGGAATTTTTAATGTGGATCATTTATAATTTATATTACTATTTCTAACTAAGTTTTAGAATAAATGTGTGATTCTATTTATAATTGGCAGTAAATGCTTTAAAACACCTTATTAAGGAATATATATATATATATATATATATATATATATATATATATATATATATATATATATATATATAACCACAGACTAAAGCTTTAAGAATTTTAATATACTCTGGTGTTATGTAGGAATTGTAGTTCTCCTCTATAGTGTTTGTTGTATAAGTAATTTTTTAAACCTTCAAACACAAGGACCATCTCCAGGTTCTTAAAGATAAGAGTTATTTACTGATCACAGAGTACCTATGATAAAAGGAGGAATAATAATATGATTCTAAGAGTAGACATTTCCTTACTCATTAAAAAAAAACAAAAAAAACTGAACATTTCATTAAATTCAAGAAACTTTAAAAAAACGCAAACTTGTCTAATTATCTAACTCTGCAGTTGCAAACCCGAGCAGAAAGGAAGCAACCAATCACATTTCAGCACCAAAATATGCATATACCAGCAGGGCCAGACTGGGATAAAAATTTGGCCCTGGCATTTTTTTATCACAGCGGCCCACTAAGAAGGGGCGGGGCAGAGAGGGTGTGTTTTGTCGTCACTAACGACAAACAAGCCCCCTTCTCAAAGTGCAGGCCAGGGCAGACCATGCGCAGAGCTCTGCTAAAGAGCTCTAGCATGAGAAAAAAGCCATGTATTTGTTCTGCACAGTGCAAGCAAATTTAATAACATGCTTGCACTGTGTTTCCTTGCAACTTGTCTCTGGTGTCTCTATAAATGGATACCAGGAGACAAAAAATGCAGGAAAGAGTATTGTGCTGTGTTTGGAGCCTGCTTGTGGGATTGTGTGTGTGTGTATAGAGTGAGCTGATTGTGGTGTGGTATTGTGTAATAAGGTCGGTTTTAGTCGTGTTGTGTTTGTGGTGTAATGTAATGCATGTGTGGCTAGGGTCTGTAAAGAATGTGTGTATAGGGGATGTAGCAAGTGTGTGCATACAGGCTATAGTGTGTGTGTGTGTATATGTGATGTAGTGTTTGTAGAGAGTGTGTGTTTAGGGGTGTAGTATGTGTTTGCTTACAAGGAATCTAGTGTGTGTATAGGGTATCCAGAGTGTGTATGTCAGGAATGTAGTGTGTGTGCGCGTGTGTGTATATATATATATATATATATATATATATATATATATATATGTTTGGAAGTATTGTGTATGTGTGTGGTGCAGTGTGTTGGGGAGGTTCGGTGTGTATGTGAGGGGTGCAGTATGTGTGTATGATGGATGCTGTGTGTGATGTGTGTGAGGGTGCTGTGTATGATGTGTGTGAGTGCTGTGTATGATGTGTTTTGTGATAGTGCTGAGTGTGATGTGTGTGAATCCTGAGTGTGATGTGTTTGAGAGTGCTGAGTGTGATAGTGCTGTGGATGATGTGTGTGAGTGCTGAGGGTGATGTGTGTGAGGGTGCCGAGTGTGATAGTGCTGTGGATGATGTGTGAGAGTGCTGTGTGTGATGTGTGTGAGAGTGCTGTGTATGATGTGTTTTGTGATAGTGCTGAGTGTGATGTGTGTGTGAGTACTAAATGTGATGTGTGTGAGAGTGCCGAGTGTGATAGTGCTGTGGATGATGTGTGTGAGTGCTGAGTGTGATGTGTGTGAGAGTTCTGTGTGTGATGGGTGTGAGAGTGCTGTGTGTGAAAGTGCTGTGATGGGTGTGAGAGTGCTGTGTGTGATGGGAGTGAGAGGGCTGTGTGTGAAAGTGCTGTGATGGGTGTGAGAGTGCTGTGTGTGATGGGTGTGAGAGTGCTGTGTGTGAAAGTGCTGTGATGGGTGTGAGAGTGCTGTGTGTGAAAGTGCTGTGATGGGTGTGAGAGTGCTGTGTGTGATGGGAGTGAGAGTGATGGGTGTGAGAGTGCTGTGTGTGAAAGTGCTGTGTGTGAGAGTGCTGTGTGTGAAAGTGCTGTGATGGGTGTGAGAGTGCTGTGTGTGATGGGAGTGAGAGTGCTGTGTGTGAAAGTGCTGTGATGGGTATGAGAGTGCTGTGTGTGATGGGAGTGAGAGTGATGGGTGTGAGAGTGCTGTGTGTGAAAGTGCTGTGATGGGTGTGAGTGCTGTGTGTGATGGGAGTGAGAGTGATGTGTGTGATGGGAGTGAGAGTGATGGGTGTGAGAGTGCTGTGTGTGATGGGAGTGAGAGTGCTGTGTGTGATAGTGCTGTGTGTGAATGTTTGAATGGATTGTGTGTGTGGTAAAAAAAATACAATTAAGCAGTTATAATGTCCCCCCCCTCCCTTCTTACCTTTAGCCTGGGAGGGGGGGACCGGCACGCTGGAACCTGGGAGAGTGAGGGAGGGGACCGGAACTCGCACTCCGACAGCATCCCTGGTGGTCCAGTGGGGCTAGAGTTCACTCTCGCGAGATCCGGTCGTTGCCATGGCAACGCGCCGGATCTCGCGAGAGGAACCCGGCGGAGCTGCAAGATAGAGCTCCGCCGGGTCCTCTACCTCCCTCCCCAGCCGCATGTGCCGCAGGTCTCTCCAAGTGGGCCGGTGAGGGAGATCTTTGATCTCCTCACCGGCCCTTGATTGAAAACAGCGGGGCCGGCGCGCGGATAGTGCCGGCCCCGCATAGACCGGCAGGGGAGATCCTGGGACTTCCCCTGCCGGCCTCGGCCCATGGCCACCGCGGCCCACCGGGCATTTGCCCGGTGTGCCCGATGGCCAGTCCGGGCCTGTATACCAGTAACAACAAATGCATTTGTTTATAACACAATATGTAGGTCACTTGTAGTTCGTGGACTGCTGACTGACAGTTATTCAAGACTTGGTCAAGGCATGGACTACCCAAATACTCATTCATAATAAATGCTTATACAGCCAAGTATTTAGATGCTGTCAGAAATAACAAAACTACTCTTTTATACCGTATTAGGAGACACTCCACTTACACCATTTTAGAATAGGGTTGCTTACCTTATTTTTTGACTGTTAAATTTGAGTGTCTCAAGTCCCAGTCAGAAGATAAGCTTCTGAGATGTTGGCTATCCTAATGGGCCACCCAAAACGGTAATATGTTTAACTTTCACACACAGGAAGCTAGAAATATTCCCAGGCACTCAAAGTGTGAAAGTCACAGGCAGATTTATTGTAAGAAAAAAGATAGCAACGTTTCGACCTACTGAGAGGTCTTTTTCAAGCTCTCAGTAGATCAAAACGTTGCTGTCTTTTTTGTTTCAATAAATCTGCCTGCAACGTTCACACTTTGAGTGCCTGGTAATCTTTCTTGCTGCCTTAACGTGTTGGGATTGCTGGTCCTGTTCCGGAGCACCTGTGGCCGCTGGGAGTAAGTGCGGTTCCTGTGAGCAATTTTGCTAACTTTCACCCACAAGGACATTCACTGGGCTCTTAAAAATAATAGTTGTGTTTTAAATACAGAATATGTATAATAAAATAGACAATTATACGACCCTTAGTTGAAACATTTCCATAATGTATTTATGACAAAAAAAAAATACACAGAAATAACATAAGGTTTCTAAGCAGGATTTTTCTTGCTGTAAATTTTAAATTCAAACTTAAAATTTCTATTTGCTGCAAATGAATGTACCGTATATACTCGAGTATAAGCCGACCCGAATATAAGCCGAGGCCCCTAATTTTACCCAAAAAAACTGGGAAAACTTATTGACTCGAGTATAAGACTAGGGTGGGAAATGCAGCAGCTACTGGTAAATTTCTAAATAAAATTAGATCCTTAAAAAATTATATTAATTGAATATTTATTTAGAGTGTGTGTATATAATGAATGCAGTGTGTGTGTGTGAGTGCAGTGTATATGAGTGCAGTGTGTGTGTATGAGTGCAGTGTGTGTGTATGAGTGCAGTGTGTATGAGTGCAGTGTATGAGTGCAGTGTGTGTGAGTGCGTGCAGTGTGTGTGTATGAGTGCAGTGTGTATGAGTGCAATGTGTGTGTATGAGTGCAGTGTGTGTGTATGAGTGCAGTGTGTATGAGTGCAGTGTGTATGAGTGCAGTGTGTGTGTATGAGTGCAGTGTGTGTGTATGAGTGCAGTGTGTATGAGTGCAGTGTGTGTGAGTGTGTGCAGTGTGTGTGTGTGAGTGCAGTGTGTGTGTGTGTGTGTGTGAGTGCAGTGTGTGTGTATGAATGCAGTGAGTGTGTGTGAGTGCAGTGTGTATGAGTGCAGTGTATGAGTGCAGTGTGTGTGTATGAGTGCAGTGTGTATGAGTGCAGTGTGTATGAGTGCAGTGTGTGTGTATGAGTGCAGTGTGTGTGTATGAGTGCAGTGTGTGTGTATGAGTGCAGTGTGTATGAGTACAGTGTATGAGTGCAGTGTGTGTGAGTGTGTGCAGTGTGTGTGTGTGTGTGTGAGTGCAGTGTGTGTGTGTGTGAGTGCAGTGTGTGTGTATGAGTGCAGTGAGTGTGTGTGAGTGCAGTGTTTATGAGTGCAGTGTTTATGAGTGCAGTGTGTGTGTATGAGTGCAGTGTGTGTGAGTGCAGTGTGTGTGTGTGTGTGTGTGTGTGTGTGTGTGTGTGTGTGTGTGTGTGTGCAGTGTGTGCAGAGCCTTGGTGGGGGGTGGGCATTTTTATTATTTTTTTTAATTATTATAATGGTAATATTTTTTTTTGTTAGATTAATTTTTTTTATTATTTGTATTTATTTTATTATTATTTATTATAATGTATTATTATTTTTAAAATATATTTAAAATATTATTTTTAAAATATAATTTTTTATTTTATTATTATTATATTTTTTTTCGTCCCCCCTCCCTGCTTGATACATGGCAGGGAGGGGGGCTCTCCTTCCCTGGTGGTCCAGTGTCATTGGTAGTTCAGTGGGGGGGAGAGGGGGGCTGTCAGAGCTGTAACTTACCTTCACAGCAGCTCCTGTCAGCTCTCTCCTCCTCCGCGCCGTCCGTTCAGCTCTTCTGTCAGCTCACAGTGTAAGTCTCGCGAGAGCCGCGGCTGGGAGCTGACCGAGGTGCTGAACGGACGGCGCGGAGGAGGAGAGAGCTGACAGGAGCTGCAGGAGAGGTAAGTAACGCTCTCTGCAGCCCCCACAGCCCTTGTCTGTATTATGGCAATGCAAATTGCCATAATACAGACTATTGACTCGAGTATAAGCCGAGTTGGGGTTTTTCAGCACAAAAAATGTGCTGAAAAACTCGGCTTATACTCGAGTATATACGGTATTACTTTTCACAATACACACAATCAATAGCTAACTTTTAGTTATAATTATCAATTATAGAATGCAAACATATCCTACATTTATTAACAATATTTAAATGGGGGTGTAAAAGAAATAAATATGACAACTTCCACCACCACAGAACTATTCAATGCAAATTGTGTGCTGTTTGAGCTTAATTCAAAATCTTCACCACTGGTCACAAATCAAGGGGATAGATCTAAGAAATGTGGGAAAACAATAATATTTCACAAATGTTTTACCTTTTTCAAACTATTATTCCCAACCTTATACCTCCTCTGATTTTTGCACAATATTAATTAATACATTTGGAGTAAAAGCCCCCCTCTCCCCATCTTCAATGCATAGGAACAAGGAGTGACATTAGACTACTCGACGCTTGGATTTATAACATGGTTATACATTCACTGTAGATTCTGTAAAAGAGCGTAAATTCCTCTTATAGACTATGTGTCCTTCTGGAATAAATGATCATATTGTGTTGTTGACCTCTGTGACTTGACTCCCACATTCAATATCAAATAGCTGTTTTTCACTTGACTCCGCTATTACACATCACTTGCAGTCTTGATGTGGAGCAACTCATTTTATTCTGATGATATAATCTATTGGTTCACACTCTTTTGTATTTATTTTTCTTTGAGATTTACCAATAGTCTCAACACAACAACTTCTAAGGTTGGGAGCTGACATTCATGAGTTGTGAGTGCATGTCATCTGTTTCTGATCATTAAATAGATCAAAATCTGGAGATTAGTGTCACAATTTAATTAGTTACCTAGGGAGTCTGTCTTCTGTTGGTATATTTCCATGACCCTTAACCTATTTTTAGACTATTTGTCAAAGTTATCACACCCTGAAACATAGAATTCTACTTTAGTAGCTGTTTACTTTGATTTTCATAAAGATAGTAGAACGATTTTAGATTTATTTGATAAAGAATGAGTGGGTACCATTTGTATACTTATTTTCATCATTGCTCTATTTCAACGGGGATGTATGCTTTTCCCTGGATGCCATACTGATAAACCATACCACTCACTCCACTATTGTTCAGTGTAGAAAAACCTTTTTATCGCACTGCATTGACTGCACCATAACCTGAGTGGCTTTCTAGAGTACAAAAAAATATGAGAATTGCTGAAATAGTCATAGTTTGTCAACATTTAACAAATCTGTTATGCTACAAATATGCATCTGGATGTTGTATGGATTAAGTTAAACTCCACAGATTCTCACATATGACATAAACTAATAACTGTTAAAAAAATATAGTTATCATTAGACATATTTTTTTTCTTAAAGGGACTCTATAGTCACCATATAAAAGCAAGAAAGACAGGTCCCCCAGCCTTCCTTCTTGCTTTTATATGAACTTTCATTAATTAAAAAAAAAAAATCGGTGTTTTTATATTAAAAACTTACCTCCGTTCCAGCGCCGAGCTCCCCGCTAGGCCGCGCCCCCTTTTTCGTCAAAATGACGAAATCGCGGGGCCCAATGGGACGGCTTCGCGCTGGACCAATCGCGTTCTTCATAGAGCGGCATTGAATGCCGCCCTATGAAGAACCTGAGCGCTTTACCGCGCATGTGCGCGGAATGCGCGTTCGCGAGCTGAGCTGTCTGACTGACAGCTCAGCTCGCTTTCTAAAATTATCAATAAGGGGGGGGACCTACTGTCCCCCCCCGGCCCCCACCCCTGAGCGGCGGGTGGGGGCCCTAAAATTATCAATAAGGGGGGGGACCTACTGTCCCCCCCCGGCCCCCACCCCTGTGCGGCGGGTGGGGGCCCTAAAATGATCAATGAGGGGGGGGGACCTACTGCCCCCCCCGGCCCCCACCCCTGAGCGGCGGGTGGGGGCCCTAAAATTATCAATAAGGGGGGGACCTACTGTCCCCCCCCGGCCCCCACCCCTGTGCGGCGGGTGGGGGCCCTAAAATTATCAATGAGGGGGGGGACCTACTGCCCCCCCGGCCCCCACCCCTGAGCGGCGGGTGGGGGCCCTAAAATTATCAATAAGGGGGGGACCTACTGTCCCCCCCCGGCCCCCACCCCTGTGCGGCGGGTGGGGGCCCTAAAATTATCAATGAGGGGGGGGACCTACTGTCCCCCCCCCGGCCCCCACCCCTGAGCGGCGGGTGGGGGCCCTACAATTATCAATAAGGGGGGGACCTACTGTCCCCCCGGCCCCCACCCCTGTGCGGCGGGTGGGGGCCCTAAAATTATCAATGAGGGGGGGATACCTACTGTCCCCCCCCCCGGCCCCCACCCCTGAGCGGCGGGTGGGGGCCCTACAATTATCAATAAGGGGGGGACCTACTGTCCCCCCCCGGCCCCCACCCCTGTGCGGCGGGTGGGGGCCCTAAAATTATCAATAAGGGGGGGACCTACTGTCCCCCCCCGGCCCCCACCCCTGTGCGGCGGGTGGGGGCCCTAAAATTATCAATAAGGGGGGGACCTATTGTCCCCCCCCCGGCCCCCACCCCTGAGCGGTGGGTGGGGGCCCTAAAATGATCAATAAGGGGGGGACCTACTGTCCCCCCCGGCCCCCACCCCTGAGCGGTGGGTGGGGGCCCTAAATACAAAGGGGGGGGGACCCTAGTTAACCCTCCCCCCCCCCAAAAAAAAAAATATCTCCCTACCTACCCCCCTCACCCTAAAAATAATGAGGGGGGACCATTAACTAAAAACCTGTAAAAAAGAAAAAATGAGATAAAATCAACTTACCATTCGATGTTTTCTTTCTTCTAAAATCTTCTTTCTTCAGCCCCAAAAAAGGCCAAATAAAAATCCATAATAACCGACGCAATTAAAAAAAAAAAAAAAAAAAACGAGCGCAAAAAAAAATAATCCATCTTCACCCATGGAGGGCTCCGCGCAGACTGAGCTCCGCAGGGTGGGGAAGGCTTATAAAGCCTTGCCCCGCCCTGCAATTAGGCTAAGAACACTCTGATTGGTGGGTTTGAGCCAATCAGAGTACTCTTTGTCATTTTACAAGCGTGGGAAAGTTTTTTGGAATTTTCCCACGCTTGTAAAATGATACAGAGCACTGTGATTGGATGGATTTCAAGCCATCCAATCACAGTGCTCTGTGTCATTTTACAAGCGTGGGAAAGTTCTTTGGAATTTTCCCACGCTTGTAAAATGACACAGAGCACTGTGATTGGATGGATTTCAAGCCATCCAATCACAGTGCTCTTTGTCATTTTACAAGCGTGGGAAAGTTCTTTGGAATTTCCCCACGCTTGTAAAATGACACAGAGCACTGTGATTGGATGGGTTTCAAGCCATCCAATCACAGTGCTCTGTGTCATTTTACAAGCGTGGGAAAATTCCAAAGAACTTTCCCACGCTTGTAAAATGACACAGAGCACTGTGATTGGTTTAAACCCACCAATCAGAGTGTTCTTAGCCTAATTGCAGGGCGGGGCAAGGCTTTATAAGCCTTGCCCACCCTGCGAAGCTCAGTCTGCGCGGAGCCCTCCATGGGTGAAGATGGATTATTTTTTTTGCGCTCGTTTTTTTTTTTTTTTTTTTTTTAATTGCGTCGGTTATTATGGATTTTTATTTGGCCTTTTTTGGGCTGAAGAAAGAAGATTTTAGAAGAAAGAAAACATCGAATGGTAAGTTTTTTTTATCTCTTTTTATTTTTTTATTTTTTTACAGGTTTTTAGTTAATGTTCCCCCCCTCATTATTTTTAGGGTGAGGGGGGTAGGTAGGGAGATAATTTTTTTTTTTTGGGGGGGGGAGGGTTAACTAGGGTCCCCCCCCCTTTGTATTTAGGGCCCCCACCCACCGCTCAGGGGTGGGGGCCGGGGGGGACAGTAGGTCCCCCCCTTATTGATAATTTTAGGGCCCCCACCCGCCGCACAGGGGTGGGGGCCGGGGGGGGACAGTAGGTCCCCCCCTTATTGATAATTTTAGGGCCCCCACCCGCCGCACAGGGGTGGGGGCCGGGGGGGACAGTAGGTCCCCCCCTTATTGATAATTTTAGGGCCCCCACCCGCCGCACAGGGGTGGGGGCCGGGGGGGACAGTAGCCCCCCCCCCTTATCGATAATTTTAGGGCCCCCACCCACCGCTCAGGGGTGGGGGCCGGGGGGGGACAATAGGTCCCCCCCTTATTGATAATTTTAATTTTAGGGCCCCCACCCGCCGCACAGGGGTGGGGGCCGGGGGGGGGGACAGTAGGTCCCCCTTATTGATAATTTTAGGGCCCCCACCCGCCGCACAGGGGTGGGGGCCGGGGGGGGACAGTAGGTCCCCCCCTTATTGATAATTTTAGGGCCCCCACCCGCCGCACAGGGGTGGGGGCCGGGGGGGACAGTAGCCCCCCCCCCTTATCGATAATTTTAGGGCCCCCACCCACCGCTCAGGGGTGGGGGCCGGGGGGGGACAATAGGTCCCCCCCTTATTGATAATTTTAATTTTAGGGCCCCCACCCGCCGCACAGGGGTGGGGGCCGGGGGGGGGGACAGTAGGTCCCCCTTATTGATAATTTTAGGGCCCCCACCCGCCGCACAGGGGTGGGGGCCGGGGGGGGACAGTAGGTCCCCCCCTTATTGATAATTTTAGGGCCCCCACCCGCCGCACAGGGGTGGGGGCCGGGGGGGGGGACAGTAGGTCCCCCCCCTTATTGATAATTTTAGGGCCCCCACCCGCCGCACAGCGGTGGGGGCCGGGGGGGGGAAGGAGAGTAGGTCTCCCCCCCCCCCCCCCCCTTCAACCACTATTGTGGACAGTCAGCTCCCTGTGGGTTCGGGCTTCAGCTGTCAGCTGAAGCTGAAGCTGTCAGCTGAAGCCACGCCCGCAGCAGTGCTGACAGGCTATCAGCACACAAAGCGCGTTCACAGTGCTTTGTGTGCTGATAGCCCGTCTGATGCATTCACCCAGAATGCATCGGACGAGAGGCCTTTTTAGGGCCTCTGAACTCGGAAGTCCCTCTGGTGGCCGTCTGATTGACTGCAACAAGAGGTGTTCCAAGCTTCCAATGTAAACACTGCATTTTCTCAGAAAATACAGTGCTTACAAGAAAAAGGCTCCGGGTAGCTGTAGCACTCACCTGAACAACCTCATTAAGCTGAAGTTGTTCAGGTGACTATAGTGTCCCTTTAAATCTTAATTTGTCAATCTTACAAAAGACCAAATACAAATCCACTATAACAAACGTGACTAGTAAAACTAGAAAAAAAGACCACAAATAAAAAAAACAAGGTTTACTAAAACAAAATTGGCAAAGCATAAAAAAACCCAACCTTCTTTACCCATGGAGGGCACTGCATATATTAAGCAAGTCTAGCATGAGAGCCCTTAAATGGGATTAAATATGCTATGCAGCTGGCCAATCAAGGAGCTTTGGCTTAAATTGCATAGCATGGGAGCCCCTATAATAGTTCCCCAATATTATCTTATTGGCCAATTTGAGAAACATAGAAACATAGAATGTTACGGCAGATAAGAACCATTCGGCCCATCTAGTCTGCCCAATATTTCAAAATACTTTTAATTAGTCCCTGGCCTTATCTTAAGTCTAGGATAGCCTTATGCGAATACCACGCATGCTTAAACTCCTTCACTGTGTTAACCTCTACCACTTCAGCTGGAAGGCTATTCCATGCATCCACTACCCGCTCCGTAAAGTAATACTTCTTAATATTATTTTTAAACCTTTGCCCCTTTAATTTAAGACTATGTCATCTTGTTGTGGTAGTTATCCTTCTTTTAAAGTCTCCTCCTTTATTGTGTTGATTCCCTTTATGTATTTAAATGTTTCTATCATATCCCCCCTGTATCATCTTTCCTCCAAGCTATACATGTTAAGTTCCTTTAACCTTTCCTTGTACGTTTTATCCGGCAATCCATGAACCAGTTTAGGAGCCCTTCTCTGAACTCTCTCTAAAGTATAAATATCCTTCTGAAGATACAATCTCCAAAAGGGGCTCTGACTAAAATTTCATAGTCTGGAATAAAAACCTTCTTCCATGGATGAAGAAGATTAATTTTTTTATGTGGCATTATTTTTTATGAATCAGGTCTTTTTTATTTTTAGTGTGACTCTAATAGTGGAACGTTTAACTGAAGATAATTAAATATCAATATATCACTCACTTTATAGTTCAATTGTTATGTTAAGAGTCAGAAATATATAATTAGAAGTGTTTACTAAATTGTTAATATATAAGAAAAATCACAAATAGGATGAACATGCATCTTCAACAAAGTCAAACGTCCTTATTATTAAATAAGTGCAAAGAGTAGAATGAGTGGATAAATTCCACAAAAAATGATCTCAGTTTTACAGTAAATAAAGTCTCCTGGTTTTGTAATTAAAGTGCAATTCTAAAAAGAGCAAAGAGTAAAATGAATGTGGAAATTCCACAAGCAGTATAACTCTGTAACAAAAAAGTGCAATTCAAATAAAGTGACCAAAAACAATATTAAACAGTGAAAATGTTATACTGAGAATTAGTGTAAAGACATGTATCACACTCACACTCAATCATAATTAAAAATAATATTACCAATCATCTTTAAGGGTATTATGGAAACTTAAAATAAAATAGGAACAGAATACATAATAGTGCAGATAATCCAATCCAAGAAAACAAACGTTATATATAGTAGCTCCCAAAAAGCCAACTCACACAAAAAGAGCCCAAGTATTGGTTCTGATTTTTTACCTTTGAAATCTTATCTGGGGGTGGGCTCCTTCCCACGCTCGGGACTCTTCTTTCTTATATAATTATAATATGTGGAAAGCAGAAGAGAAGAACATTTGGTGTAGTATATCCAAGAAAAAGATATAACAAATAACAAAAGTATCACACAAGATCTTCTCCTCATCTGAAATGCATTTCACTGAATTGACATCCTCAGTAAGTATTATAGCCTGTGTATGTCAGTATAAATACCTCTTGTTAACGGGTCTTCATAACTCCTGGTTTTGGCATTAGTTCTTTGCCATGGTGATTCAGGTTCTTTTAATTTATGCTCTACAATCCTTGTTTTGATTTGACTTGTTTTGATTTGATGCTTCCAGTTATCTCCATATGTTTAGTCTGACTGTGTTTCAAAATAATTTTGCACCCACAATTTTGCGTTTCAGATTCACGTTTCACGCCTCCTTTCTATTTCCATAGTGGTCTTTTTAAATGAATTTGGGTTTCTATTGCAACATTTTTATTTATTTTTTGCTTTCTCAGAGACAATAATGTACAGAGTTCTTTTAACTTTTGAAATATGAAATATTTAAGGGTAAAAACTCACTCACATATAACAAAAATTCATATGGATCTTACAATAAATGTACAGAACAACCAAATCTTAAGATGAATATGAGAACATTGCAGCTAAACATAAACAAATATTTTTTAAGCTAAAAAAGGGAAGGAAAAGAAAGAAATTTAAAAATACAAGTGTACATTTGACTGAATTATACAATTATTAAAGAAATGAAAAATACATAAATTAATAAACATAGAAACATAGATAGAATGTGATGGCAGATAAGAACCATTCGTCCCATCTAGTCTGCCCAATTTTCATGATCTCCCTGAAGTAAACCCATGTTGTCTCTGATCTTGAAATCCATGTGATTTTAGATATTGAACAATCCCATCCTTTAACATGTTTTTTTCTGTTAATGAAGTTAGGCTTACTGGCATACAGTTGCCTCACTCCTCCCCTACTTTTCACATACCTTTATTGTGAATTGGCACAACATTTGCTCATTTCCAATCTTTTGGGACTACTCTTGTTAACAAAATTAGTTAAATAAATCAGTTAATGGTTTTGCTAGTACACCACCTGTCTCTGCGAGCAGTAGCTCCAGGAATACATCTCACAAAGGTGTCCAACTCCACACCTCTTATGATAGAAACCCCCAACAACAACTGCTTTATATCAGGCCTCACCTTATCTTTTATGTCACTCGCTGCAGTCTTGCACACCTTTGACTAAGACCTTGGCTGCTGCTATTAAGTACTGCTACAGCTTGGCTGTTGCTACTAAGTGCTGCTACAAAATGTACTTGGAGATATTCTGGAGAGTGATTTGATTCTTCAACTGTCTGAGATCTTTGTTTTCTTACTGTACAAGTAAGAGTCATCTCTAAGAAAAGTTTTTTTCTGATTGTACAAGGTTTGATTTCCTGTTGGTAACTGTAGGGCATCTCATTGATTAATTAAGTGTTTGCTATTTGATATTGATTGTTTGTTAATAAGCTATTGTTAGTTAACAAACATAGGCCCACTCAGGTGTTCAACATTCCTAGGGGGTGGTGCTTTTAGGGAGTTATTGAGTCAGATATAATTCGTTTTCTCATTTATCGTTTTTATTGGTGCTTTCGTGAGACAATACAACACATTATGCAAAGCAACAGTACACTGATTTGAAAATGTTTTTGTCTGCATGTGTCTTTAACAACTTCTTTATGTAACTTGCCAGTTTACTTGTCAAAACGGTTTGCGTGTGTGTTGCATATAGTAATATAGCCACGCTTTACTATAACTTTGTGACTAACTGGGGGGGGGGGGGGGTGGCAGAGGATACAGAAAGGAAAAAGGGGGAAGGGGGTGGGGGAAACCCTGGTCTATTTCCACCATTGCTAGTTGGTACCATCCCATTGGCTGCATTCCTTGAGAGGTTGATTGTTATCTTATCCCATTTGTAAAATTCTCTTGTTAAGACCATTAGCTTGCTATCCAACATGCCCACTCTTTTACATATTTATCCAAACAACCATTGATTTTGCTTGCCATCTTTTCATACACGATAATCGTATCCATTTTATTGTGTAAAGTTTCTATCTGGGGGATCTGCTTGCTTTTCCAATTGCTGGCTAATGCTATTTTTGCCACCATGAGGATATTTACAATCACTTTCCTATAAGGATGTGCGTCTAGGTCAGGAATAATGTGAAGTAAGTATTTTTCTGGATGCAAGGGGATATGTAGGCTAGTCCTGTGGGAGATCATGGATTGGATTTGTCTCCAGAAATTATTCAGTTTAGGGCATTTCCAGAAAATATGGAGCATAGTCCCTGTTTCTGCTTCGCATCTCCAGCATATCTCTGTTATGCCTGTGTACATACCTGCTAGCCTTTGTGGTACTAGATACCACCTCATGTTAATTTTGCAATATGCCTCCCATAGTGAAAGGCTGCGCGATGCCTGTTTTGTGCTTGCCATCGCTGACTGCCAATCCACTTGGGGGATTTGATAACCCAATTCTTTCTCCCATTGTTTCATGTTCCGCAATTTACCTGGGATAGCGCTCGTGGTGATCGCTTTATTGCACAGGGAGAGAAGCTTGGTAAATTTGCTCAGTGATCAGTGGCTTGGTATAAGTGTCGGAGTGTAATTTTTAATGGTAATATTTTTACTACGTGTTTGTATTTTGTTTTTAACTCTTAGGTAAAGATACATGTTTCTAGGGGCTAGTCCCAACTCTTCCTGCAAGTCAGGGAATGGTTTTATCTCGTCCCCAGACATTAAGTCGCTTACCAGTCTCGCTCCTTTGACCTGCCACCTCCCCACCTGTAATCCCGGGGAGTAAGCTGCAAGTGTTGTTATTGGTGCTTCTTTAAAAAGTTGTGTTGGGTCCAACACCAGTGGGCTCCAGACTTTCCAGGCCTTTAGCAGAGTTTTTAAACAATGTAGGGTTGAGCCTGCAGGGGTTCAGGGTACCGAGCATGTCCACAGGTAGTGAACGGTGTTATGTGTGTCTAGGCATTCATTCTCGAGTGATAACCAGAGTGGTTTTAGGGAGAGCTTGTAGTTCCTTAGTAGATGTATCCCTTGTGCTAAAAAGGATGCCCTTTATTAAGCCCTTACATCTGGCATTCCCAGTCCACCTTTTGTGTAGGGGAGTTCCAGGCACCCTTTGGCTACTCTTGGGGGTTTCCTCTTCCAAATATGGGCGTTGATAGTGCTTTGAAATTGTTTGAGCAGTGAGTTCGGGAGAGATATGGGCAGGGTTCTTAATAAGTATAAGATATGTGGTAGTATCATCATTTTGATACAATTAATGCAGCCTAGCCAAGATATTTCCAGGCCATCCCTTTTTCCGAGGGTGGTTTTGATTTTTTTGAGCATAGGGTAATGATTTTCTTTGCTCACCTTGTAAGGGGATTTGGCGAGGTTTACGCCTAAATGTTGTATAGAGGTAGGGCGCCAATCAAATGCGTGATGCGTTTTTAATTTTTCCAACATGGTTTTTGTTAAGTTGATTGGTAATGCTTGCATTTTGGCTATGTTGTTTTTGTAATACGAAATGTTTCCATATCCAGCCAAAAGGCCAAGAAGCGAGGGCAGGGAAGACTCTGGTTTGGTGACGAACAGTAGGATGTTGTCTGCAAACAGAGCAAGTTTTTTGGTGCCCCCCGGGGTATACAGCCCTTGTATGGTGGGGTCTTGTTTCACAATCCTTATCAGGGATTCTAACCATAAAATAAAGATCAGAGGGGAGAGAGGGCAGTCTTGCCGGGTACCATTTCGTATGACAAATCGATTGGATATGACACCTGTGCTAAACACTTTGGCTGATGGGTCTTGGTATAACGCCCCCCCCATCTTAGTAAGTATAAGCAGCATATATTTCCAATGAAAGTGGTCAAATGCCTTTTCGGCATCTAGTGCCAGCAATAGCCCTGCTTGGTGTGAGGTATTGGCCCATTCTACCAGGTTCAGAAAGTGTCTGGTGTTATCCCCTACTTGACGGCCTTGTACAAAACCCGCTTGCTCTTCCGAGACGAGGTCCGGAAGGATCCTTTTGAGTCGGGAAACTATGAGTTTTGCATAGAGTTTGGTGTCTGCATTCAAGAGGGAAATTGGGCGTAGGTCTGCACATTGTGTGGGGGGTTTGTTGGGTTTAGGCAGTGTTACGGTATGTGCTTCCAGCATTTCTTTGTGCATGATTCCGAATTCTTTTATGTGGTTAAATAATTTAGTGAGGGGTGAGGTTAGTTGGTTGGCCAATTTTATGTAGTAATAGTTGGATAACCCGTGTGGCCTAGGGGCCTTATGCTTGGGGAGGGATTTAATTGCTGTTGCTACTTCTTCCTCTGTGAACGGACATTCCAGTTGGATACATTGTGCTTGTGTTAGGCTGGGTATAGGCGCCCTATCTAGAAAGTGGTTAATCTCTTCGTCAGTCGATTGGTATGTGTTAGTGTAATTTTCTAATTGGTATAGTGAGGCGTAGTATTCCGCCAATTCGTTCACTATATCTTGGGGGTTATACCGCTTATCTCCATTTTTGGAGGTTATGTATGGGATTTTGGATTGTAATTTTGTTTGTTTCACTTTCCTGGCCAGGAGTCTACCCACTTTGTTACCCATGACGTAGTGGGATTGCTTTAAGAACCACAGATGTTGTTCTGTTGCAGAGAGGTGAAGGTTGTGTAGTGCCGTGTGAAGTGACATTAGTTGTTTGTGTGTTCTCACCGTGGGAGTTGTCTTGTGGGTGGACTCCACCTTGGCCAAATCCTGCTCTATAGTGCTCAATTTCATCTTATGTGATCTTTTTGCTATGGCTCCTATTTGAATTATTTCGCCCCTTATGACCACCTTATGCTATTGTGTTGTGTCGGAGGTCAGGCATTGAGTATGGTCAGTAAAATATTTTCCCGCCCGGGCTTGTACCCTCTGAAGATGCTCTGGCACGTCTAGAAGGCTGTCATTTAGACACCATGGGCCGCGTCCTCTAGTTGGATAAGGAATTTGTAAGGTCACGTTCTGAAGTGCATGGTCGGACCACGTAATTGGTCCTATGTGTACTTTAGTGGCAAAGGGTATTGTTTTGGTGTCTAGTAAACAAAGATTGATTCTCATGTAGGTCATATGGACTGTTGAGTAAGAGGTGAAGTCTCTCTCGCTAGGGTAGAGACCTCTCCAAGTGTCATAGAAATCATATTCGTGCATCAGTTTCCCAAGATGTTGGCCCAGTGAGATTGAGTGCTGTTTTGGTGGTTTGTCATTCTCTCTCTTTATGTCGGCAGTGGGATCTGGGGCGCAGTTAAAGTCCCCACACATGATTGTGTGACCCACTTTGAGTCTTTCAATTTTCCTAAATACCGTAGTGAGGAAAGATATTTGCGTGTTATTAGGCGAGTAAAGTGAAGCTATTGTTACCGACAGACCATTTAGTGAGCCGACTAAGATCAATATTTAGTTATTTCCTGCACTGTGAGTCTCCGTTTGTGTGGGCTATTGAGGCCTTTAACATTTAGTGTAAATATTTCAAGAGAATCATCCATGATCCCGATATAAGAATGTGCCATACGGGGGCCCTAATTTGTGGTGCACGCCTTGTGGCGTATAGTGGTAGACTGGCCCAGCTATACATAGCGCCATTAAGATCGCTAGTGCTCTACATGCGTGAGGTGTGAGCGGGTAGAACATCCCCAACTCACTTCTCATCCTGGGGTCGCACCTAGGTGAGTGGGCTGGGTGTGACAGCCTTTTATTGCAGGAATGTTAACTCACCCCATTATCATTGCTTATGACCTGTAACGGGAGCCCGGTATTACAGGAATCCGGAGCCTACCATCCGCCCTGTCACGTTCTGGGACATTGTGCTGGTATAAGGGTTGCAAAGTACCATTAGCATGATTTGTGGCATATGTGCATATTACGCCACGAATACCCTCCCTCGTACTGTGAGGGCTGGGGTGGCTGGTTTCCCTCTGTCACCCCATACATTTCCTGTGGTTCCCTTTACTATGTGGCTTAAGTTCCTTTTGAGCTGGGCTTTGAGCTATTGGGAAACCTAAGGCATAGTATGCATTATACATTTGCTAGTCGAGAATATGTACTTTCATACTCACGGTCCGATTTTTTGCATGACATATGTCTAAAAGATATCATGAGATCAAATAGTCTCTGGGTGGCATTTTGTAGCCGTAGTTAGGTTGTAGTGATGCTGTTAGGTCAAGTCCCGGAGCCTTATTTATCCTTGTTAGTCGAGCCCGCCATTTGCCATTCTGCATACGGTCGTTTCGGGGACGTAGTAATTAATGCGCTCTGGGACCGTACCGGGAACAGTCCCCACTCCTTTAATAAACACATTCCCACCTCTGGTTCGTTTACGGTATGCGTTCTGCCGTTTCTCCATATGAGCAGTTTTGTTTTGTAACCCCATCGATATTGTATATCATTTTTCCTCAGAGTTTTTGTTATATTGATGAACTCTCTTCACCTACTCATTGTCAGAGCCGACAAATCTGCGTATAGTTGGATGCCTGCATAGGGTTCGGGCAACATGGGTAGTTTCCTTGCCGCCAGCAGCAGTGAGTCCGTTGATTTATAATAGTGAAAACGTGCAACCACGTCACGTGGTGTTTCTTGGCGTAAGCTCTGCGGTTTCGGTAACCAGTGAGCTCGGTCCATGAGCCATTCTGACTCCGATAAACCAGGGACTTGGTAGTGTGATAGTTGTTCTCTTGTCACGCTTTCCGGGATTCCTCGAAAACTGACATTATTACGCCTCAAGCGGTCTTCCATGTCCGCTAACTTTCTTTTTAAGTCTTTCAGCATTGCATATAACTTTTTTTTCTGTGACCGTCCGTGAAGCAATGTTCCTCATGGTCTGATTGAGAGTTGGAGGCCTGTGAGAATTCCAGCTCCTTGCCGCCATCTTGCGCCGGCCGCGACCGGTCTTTTTTAGCATGGCGGATTTGATCCGTTAGCTTTGTTTGCTTCGCCGGGGCCATTTGAAGCTTTAGTGGAGTACCTCGTCAGTGTATTGTCGGCTGACGGGGTTAAAAGCTGCTGTTAAGTCACTTTAGGCTGTGTCGGACCGGGAGCTCTCACTCCATGCGTCCGTTCACCTCGGCAGTTGGCCACGCCCCCTATAATTAGCTTTAATAGCCCATGTGGGCTAAGATTCTCAGCAACGGTGCCATTGTTAATGCAAATTATCAGCATGAGGTTGGATAGTGGCTGGCTAGTGAGGCTTGGCAGTGCTGGTGAAGCAAAAAACAAAAAAAAAATATGGTGGGGAAATATTGTGATTAAAAAAAACATTTCCACCTGAAGTATGTGGATAGTTAATACAATGTTAAACAAAAATCTGCACACCAGTAAAGCAATAAGACTTGCTTTTCCCACAGGAATTACACATTTGCAGTGATGTTACTACCGCAAAGTATTCTGGGTGGACATATGCAAATTAGTTCAAATTATAATTTCTACGTCTATATTCATGTAATCTTTTCACATAATTATGTGATATTATTCATTATAATTTAAAAGACCTGCCTGATGGAGCCAGAATTCCAAAGAATTAAATTTGAAAGAATTAAATTTAACCCTGTAACTTTTAAAGATACCATAAAACCTGTACATGAGGGGTAACTTTGGTGAACAAAAAAACAGTAAAATGTATCACAACGATATTGTCAGTGAAAGTGCAGTTTGCAAAAAATGCAAAAAACAGATATGAATGCCAACTTTGTCCAGGGTTTGTTACTAAGTGGCTACTAAAATAGACTGGACATTCCCATACCCAATTTTGACTTCCCTGGGTTGTCTACTTTTGCAAATGGTATGCCTTGATTGGGATAATTCTTATTACTGGGCTGCCATACAGCCTCATAGGCAACATAACCAATCTAGCAATTTTAGTGTGTAGATGACCCAGTAACTTTCCAAAACCACATATTACCTGTACATTGGGGATACTGTTGTACTCCTGAGACATCACTGAACACAAACACAGGTGTTTTGTTGCAGTAAAAGCCAACAGTATTGCAAATTCATAGTTAAAATGTCATGCAAAATTAGAAAAACTACTTTTCTTAACTTCTGAAAAATGTTAAATGTATTCATATTAAATGATGTTTCATATATAAATATTTGATGTGAAATGAAAGCACTGTTTCTCCTGAACAAAATGATACATAATAAGTGTGAGTGCATTTAACATGAAAGAGGTGAATTACGGTTGAAGAGACATATAGTGCAAATTCAAGATTTTTTATGTTTTATTTTGATCATAGCTTGTACACTTGCCTCTGACCTTAAGGGGTTAATGGAATAAAAAGAAGAGATATCTGGAGAATGAGTATCCTTGTAATGCAGATTTATTATAATATTGTGAACATGGCATTCCCAACAGCAGCAGTGATAGAAAGTGTAGCTAACACATCTCTGCACTGGGCAACAAAAAAGAGAAAGGGAGTGAACCAAACTAAATTAAACTGGGAAGTAGACATTTTCGCAACACAAAATAAAATAACCCACACCACTGTTTAAAAAGGCTTGTTTGCTGTTAAGCCGTGTCAGCATAGAGCAAGAAGTTTGCTTCATTAGATCCAAAGACATCGAATCTCATAAACCTATTTAGGAAGTGTAATAATTAGATTGTGATAGCAGGGTGAATATATAGTGCTGTCTTTGCCCTGAATAACGGGAAGATTAATCCTTTTTTGAGAAGAGGTTAGAAAGATCAATCCTTCCACTAAATCAGAATCCATTTAAAGAGACAGAGTTAAACTGGGATTCAATCATTCTTATTAAACTTACTTGCAGATTAAACTAATTCATTGTCTACTCCAAATAAACTTGCCTACAAATATAGATATGTAATCACATTTAAAACACCAAACATCCAGAGCATTGAATATATAGTAACACATTGCTACTAGAACCCAATGTTGCCAATGTAATCACTGAGATACTGTTAATCACTTAAAGGAAAATTATTTCTTGTTTAAACAAACCTCCAAAAGAAACAAAAACTTTAGAAAGGGGGGGGGGAGGTTACAAAAATATCCCAAGAATGGATACAATATAACATTGAACCTTAGATTTTTTCATCCTATATGACAAACCACTCACCATTTCTGATATATAATATCCCTTTCAAATAATGGGTTTAAAAAACAATGCCATACGCAAAAGGTTCAATACAAGAGTATTTCCTTAAATTAGAAATTCAAACTAATAGCATAATGTATTCCCCCACTTCCATTATAATATAGCTTTCTGCCCATTAAAAAAAAAAAAAATCCCCTTAAATTCTGTTGAAAATTTCCTTCCAGATGTAGATCTAAGAAATCTAGCTCTACCTTTGTGAACTTTAACACTCATAGCTTTCCAGACTATTTGCATATCATAGACAAGATTGCTTGTCCCCCTTGGAAATCATCAGGACATCATTAATGAATCTTCAACTAATCTAATCAACTAATATTTTTTTGATGGGGATTACCATCACCAGATGTGGCATGATTCCGACATCATCATGTAGATGTTGGAATATGAAGCGGCAAATTTAGTTCCCATTGCATTGCCATGTCTTTGGAGATAGTGATTCACATCAAACATGCAATAATTATGTGTTAACAAAAAAGTGAGACTTCCCATCAAAAATGATCTCAACTCTTTTGAGAAAGATTAATCTCTATTCCTTTTTGATGTGTATAATGCAGTAACATCCATTCCTAAACATCGATAATTCTATCCAATTTGAAACATGCCAATTAGGGTAAACATGTTTTAAATAATTTAAATAGTTTTTAGATTTTTGTATCAAAGGTTGCAGATGGAAATATAGTAATTCGGATAAACCTTCTCCTAAAGATTCAATCCCAAATACAACAGGACATCCTGGAGGGTCTACCATAGATTAGTATGTCTTTAGATGATTGTAAAAAAAAAAATAGGCTTGACAAGATTAGCCCTCAACATATATTGCCTTTCATCTGAAAGTCTCCCTCTCACATTCCTCATGATCTGAGGGATTTTCTGTACATTCAAAGCTCTTGTTGATGCTTTGTTCCAAACTTGCACCTTTATCTGTTTTATTCTCTCCTTGATCCAAAGAGGTTCAAGTTTCTTTTTTAGCAAATACCTTCTTGATTGTGATATCCCTTAAATGGTTATTGGCATCAATACAAATGTGAAACAAATCAAATGTTGTACTGGGAACACACAAGACTTTGTGAGAGCAAATAGATTTCAACTGGTGTAAGTTCTTTCGAGGAAAGATTTTCAATATTGTTGGTGTTTTCTACTGGGGTCTCATCCTCCTCAATTTTTTTTCTTTCGGAAAAATATCCTCTGATTCCTCTTTTCCGATCTAGTCCTCTTTCTCCATTTTTTCGAGCTATTCATTCTGTTCTCATTACCATCCTTACTATTTGAAAGATTTTTTAATAAAGATTTAGATTTCTGGTGGCTTTTATCGTTCTTACTGCCCCCTGAAGTATTAGATGTATCCAGAGCTGCCGTGGAATCACTTAGGGCACTGTGGGTTTACTTCCATCTTTTTTTATGTTTTCTTTAAAATGGATTTGTTTTTCTCCCTATTATAGGTATTTCTATATTTTCTCAAATTGCATATTTTGTTTTATAATACTCCTTGTCCCTTAAAAAAATATGTTTTCTCTGTATAATCTCCTTCTCCAGTTTCTGATATTTCAGTTTAATTTTGGTGTCCCATTTCTTGAAATTATCTGGGTTTATACTTCTTTAAGAGAAATACAAAACATTAGGGGCAGCAAGGGGTAAAGGATAAAAAAAAGATATTGATACGACAATAAAAGTGGAGCAAAATATACGCTGTCCTATGATGATATAACACTGTGAATAAAAAAATACAAACAAAAAGTCCAAGATAAAGTCTAATTGACAATAGTACATGTAAGCCTGATAGGGTTTGCTTGTATCCTCAGGTTAGTGTACCGTCCAAATGTTCAAAATCCAGGATCATATAAAAAAGAGAAGAAAGGCTCCTATAGTGTAATACGTTCAAAATAAGGTAAAAGCTGTGTAAAAGGAAATCCAAATGGCCTACTCACATGGAATAGAGCTAAAACCAACTGTAGATTTGATCCCCCACTTCATGGATATCGATGGGAGGTATTAATCAGCAGATGTCTTAGCAGCAGGGCATATGTAAAAATAAAAAAGTGCAACAATAGTGCTTTCTGTGTAAAATACATTAAGTAAAATACATTACCTGAACAGATAGCCCACTCAGTATAATCAGCGTAGGTAGTATAATCCCCACCTGGGGTGCTTGGTGAGATCCTCACTGTAGAGATAAAATCAGGATGCCAGGTAACAAAAGAAGGAAAGGTATATGGCACAATTTGTATGGAAAAAATGACCAAAACCTTTATTATAACAAAAATAATAGTGAAATAGGTCCACAGCGCATTTTACCCACAGTGGGCTTTATCAAGTGTTATTCAAACAAATATCTGGCATGCACAGTCTTATATAGGGTAAAGTACATAATAAAATCAACATTGGGGGTAAAATTATGTCATGATCACGTGATCGTGGTCATGACAAACAGTGATAATTTAAAAAATAATGAATAAACCTAATATTTAATAAAATATGGGATAAAAGATGTATGTAGGAATAAAATTATGTAAAAGCAAAGATTAGAACAAGTATAAAATAAGTAAAGCTAAGAGGAGGAGTGGCAAGCTGACGTCACGTATGGGCATCATGTTCGTAGGAAGCTTGGGAAATGAAGCAAGAGGAGACTGAGGGCGGGATGCAAGTTACGTCATTAGCAAGATTGTGTATAGTGTGGGCAGTACTCAAAAGAGTAAACCTGAAAGGAAAAGATCGGCCTGAAATTTTTTTCAGATATTGACAGAAAAGTGAATATCTAGTGCAGCATATGTGAACTACTATCACTATTGGAAAGACATATGACCCAAGGCAAAAGGCTAAATGCTAAGTGCTGATAGGGCACCAGGGTCCGCCATATTGGAAGGGGATGATAAAAATGAGAAAAAAGGCACCAGGAAAGAAAATCGGGCTGGTATAATAATGGGTGAAAAACAAAAAAGTTATATATATATAAGGAGACACTGCGATATCAATATGAAAGAGGCATATAACCCATAACAAGGGCAGATTGAGATGAAGAGTGCTGATAGGGCCCCGGGGGACACGTGCACAGCATAAACGGCAGCCATATTGGTAGAGGGAAATAAAAGTAAAATAAGAGAAAGAAAATAGGGAGGAAAAGTAAAGATACCTACATGGTAATAATAGAAAAATAGGGAAAAGGGTGCTGGGTTAGAAGGAGATAATACAAATGAAGATAGGCCTTCCCCATAGAAACTTAACGCCATTACATCTTTTGCTTTCCCTTTTCCATACTTCTTTAAGTTGTAAGCTTAAGGCTGGTACATGTGTCTCAATATTTGATAGTTTTTTTGTTTTTTTTCTTATTCCATAAAGCTCTTTTGAAGGGCAGTACAGCTTTTAAATTGATCTGCACTCAATAAAGGTGCATATCCCTAATTCCCTTTATTGGATCACTAGGGATTCAGCATAAATCACCCTCTATTGGATCTGTGGGAATAACACCCCTTTCCTGACAAAACATAAGTAGTTGGGTTGGAAAATGGAAAAAAAGTGTTGGGATTAATATGAGGAAAAACATAAGAAGAAAATACTACATTTCAATTTTAGAAATATTGGAAGGTTGCCCACACAAAAACATAAATGGATATAGGATATAAAACGTAACATTTAATTATAGATCTATAATCTATAATCTGAAATAATTTCGTTTTTTTTTTATCTTTAAAAAGTAGGTTCTCATATTTTTCAACGAAATAATGTGAAACCTAAATAATCAATTGTATAGCCTTTTGACTTTTTCACTTACAGAAACTGCCATTACCAGTTTGGAAGGTTGTATAAAATAAAAATAAAAAAAATCATTTTAGTCTGTATTTCATTTATTGCAGGAGATTTTCTAATAATGGGTAACAATGATAGAATTATGCATTACATTATCCAGTTATACATGTTTTGAAAGATTGAAACATTTTAATTTAAGTTTTGAATGATGTATTGTATCTCAAGGTTCAAATTTTCAATTTCGATTTTAACATCACTCTCTTCTAGATGTGAACCTTGATAAATAATGAAAGAGCTAAATAAAGCAGAGTACTTAGAAATATGGCCAGTTTACCTGAACTGTTTGGAATGCAGTCATTAAAGAAGAAATTAGTCCTTTATTAAATCATTTTTTTTTCAAATGACATAGGTTGTAAAGTGAAAATGGATGATCTATATCATTTAAATTATATACTTTCAGCAGACCTGTCACTTAAAGTTACCTATGTACACTTAAGCAGACAGTCTCACACTAAACAAAAATATCTAACTGTAATTTCTGAAAATTATAAACTAGTCCCAAAGCTGTTATGATTTAACACATTTAAGGGACAATCTAAGCACAAAAGTACAGTTCACTCCATTGTAACAAGTCAAACGGTTTTTAAATGGATTGACTTTTTACGTGGGGTTTACATACCACCACTTCCATAGCACAGAAAACCCAAGATTCCTAAGTTGGCAATGTAAGATCAAAATACTAAATCTTAATTTTTACTAGTCAGATGTTTTTAAAACCTTTATGGGCTTTAAATATTTTTTAACTGAGTGAATTTAATAGATAAGTTATGCAACATTCTATTTAATAACTAGTGCAGCTCAACTGCAAAACCAAATAAAATGATTCCATAAAATGCAAGACAAATGCATTGCATTGTTGTTTACTAAACAGTTCTGCAGTTTCACAGATGCAAAATCTATTTGTTTGCAGGCACCACAACTGGTTCACCTAAATGAAGTGGTTATAGTGTCTGGAATCCCCTGGCGCTGTCCTTCCATTCAGCATTTAACTATGTTTAATGCTTTAATGCTAAACAAAAGTCCCAAGAAAACCAATACTTCTGTGCTGCTTGAGTTAATCAGGAAGTATTAGCCTCAGCAGCAATGTGTGGCTGTGATTGGCTGAGAGTGTCAGCTGACTGCATTCATGGTATCAAAATGTAATTGCAGGTATGAATTGGTATGGCTACAAGGAAGTGTGTAATCTTTGCATTAGCCATACCTCCATTGGGGACGGAGCTATTGAAAGCCAGCATTTGCAAGTCAAATAGTCATGGAACATTAAATGCAATTTAAAAGGGTTTGGGTAGATATAAAGTCTCTGCTGTATGCATTTTAACCCCTTAAGGACACAACTTCTGGAATAAAAGGGAATCATGACGGAATGTTTCCGTCATGTGTCATTAGGGGTTAAGTGTGCATTAGTTTTTTTGCTTTGTTATTGTTTGTGGTTGTTCCCACTGGTTCTTGAATTATTTTATCTTAATTATGCTGTACTTGGATATAATGAATTTCTTTGGCCATTTTTAGTTGCAGCAGAAAGAAGATATAAGGTATTAAATAATGACTTGGATAGGAAATTCAGGGATTTATTCTTTTATATTTGTTTTAATTTTTTTAAGTTACGATTCTCATTATTAGTTATTAGAGCAGGCATAGGCATAAGCATCATGGGATGTGTAGTCCAATACATCTGCAGTGCCGAAGGTTGCCTATGCCTGTATTAGAGTGTGAGAGGAGGCAGGATATAATGTATTGAAATGACTAAGGACTTTGGGACCCTTAACCCCTTAAGGACACATGACATGTGTGACATGTCATGATTCCCTTTTATTCCAGAGGTTTGGTCCTTAAGGGGTTAATTATCATCTTAACCTTAACATCACTACCCTCAAAATCACTGGATCCTGGTGCCTATATGATGCTAATAATATACAATATAGAAATAATTGTATTTACTAATTAAAATGAAGTGGCACTTTAAACATCATAATGACCGCAGCTCAGTGTACTGGTTATTGTGCACAGAGAATATAGGTCCATCCCATTTTGGAGCAATTTGTCAAAAACGCTATTACCCACTACCTATAGTATATTACCTCTCATACAAAACTGAAAATGCATTTTTTTCCAGTTTGGACAGAATTGATATTGGTATTAGTAGTCTGGCTGTGTATGCTTGGGAAAGCCCAATATTTGTCACAAAGGCAGCACCTATAGCCTTTGTGTACCGTAACCGCGACATAATTGTATTTGTTGTGGTTTTGTAGAGCGGGCATTAATGTGTATTCCATTAAGATCAGTATCTATGTTGATTTTTTTTTTTCCATTCCAATTTTGTCCAATGCAAATATGTTGAGCAATTTTTTTGCTTTCGTTTAAACATTACCACATTATCTGTAATAGGGTTTTGTGTTGATTTGTATGATGTTTTTGTTTAAATCTCAGCTACTGGTATTGTGATAAAAATATATAATTCCCTCTTGAACCAGAGTTACTAACAGGAATCCTCATTTTAGAGGAGAATTTAGCTTCTGAATATGTATTTATTTATTCATAAAAATGTTTGTCAGGATGGATACTTTGAGATTTCTCTCGTTTTCAAGTACCGTATATACTCGAGTATAAGCCGACCCGAATATAAGCCGAGGCCCCTAATTTTACCCCAAAAAACTGGGAAAACTTATTGACTCGAGTATAAGACTAGGGCGAGAAATGCAGCAGCTACTGGTAAATTTCTAAATAAAATTGGATCCTAAAAAAAATATATTAATTGAATATTTATTTACAGTGTGTGTGTATGAATGCAGTGTGTGTATGAGTGCAGTGTGTGTGTATGAGTGCAGTGTGTGTGTATGAGTGCAGTGTGTGTATGAGTGCAGTGTGTGTGTATGAGTGCAGTGTGTGTATGAGTGCAGTATGTGTATGAATGCAGTGTGTGTGTGTGTGTGTGTGTTGCAGAGCCTTGGTGGGGGGTGGGTAATTTTTTAAAAATGTTTTTTATTATTTTACATTTTTTTATTATTATTTATTATTTTTATTTAATTTCATAATTATTATTTTTGTATTATTATTTCTTATTTAATTATTATTATTTTTTTTATTATAATTTTTTTTTTTCGTCCCCCCTCCCTGCTTGATACATAGCAGGGAGGGGGGCTCCTTCCCTGGTGGTCCAGCATTGGTAGTTCAGTGGGGGGAGAGGGAGGCTGGCAGAGCTGTAACTTACCTGTCCTGCAGCTCCTGTCAGCTCTCTCCTCCTCCGCGCCGTCCGTGCAGCTCCCTCTGTCAGCTCACACTGTAAGTCTCGCAGGAGCCGCGGCTCTCGCGAGACTTGCACTGGGAGCTGACCGAGGTGCTGAACGGACGGCGCGGAGGAGGAGAGAGCTGACAGGAGCTGCAGGAGAGGTAAGTAAACTCTCTGACAGCCCCCACAGCCCCAGTCTGTATTATGGCAATGCAAATTGCCATAATACAGACTATTGACTCGAGTATAAGCCGAGTTGGGGTTTTTCAGCACAAAAAATGTGCTGAAAAACTCGGCTTATACTCGAGTATATACGGTATGTCCTGGGTCCACAAAACATTGCATTGTTACAAGAGAATACAATATTACAAAAAATACAATGTATGAACAATATATATATATATATACACATACACACACACACACACATATATAATTGTAACGCATAACAGGTAATAAATATATTCAACCATGACAGGTGCATTCTGTGCTGAGGTATATTGCCATAAATCTCTTAAAAGATTTTAGATTGTATGAAGATTTGACTGTGTCCCTGAGGTTATTCCATAATTGTGGTGCTCTGTAGAAAAATGAGGATCGAACCACTTTATTTTGTATTGCGGTAGGATAAATATCGTGCTACTACTGGATCGGAAGTTAAGACAGGAGGATGTAAGACTAGAAGGTGACAGTGTAATTATTTTCATACATTAATAGGAATCACTTACAGTAAATATCTACGTATTGCTTAATCTTTCCATAACATACGACATGTCTGGACTAACATAAACAAACTTGTATAGTTCCGGTATTACGGTTTAAATACAATTGCACACATTGCATAATATTCAAACATTAACTAACTTATGGTGCTTAGCACTAAGGTTCTGATTTAGCTAATTACGTATTAAAGATGCAATTGGGTGAAGTGGTAAGTGGAATAGCATTGCTTTATTCAATAAAAAATTAGACACTTATATAATAGAGCATGTGATTAAGACGAAATTTATGCTAATGTCTTGAGAAACAAAATCCTCTAACAAACTTAGTAAAAACAGAGAAATTGAAAGCAGACTATCTTCTTTAACTGGTTAAACCTTTTTTCATTGTCTTGCTTGTCTTCTGGGAAATATGTGATGTAACTGCAAGGTATGATTATATCTAGAAAGTGGATCTCAATATATATGTAACCTTGTGGGAGATGACGTTCTGTAAAACAAAGAGAGTTTTAATACCCGAAAGTTGGCTTTGTAGATGTTTTAGAATAACGGTTATGTAGTTGCTGGTGGCAAACTAAAAATGTGAAAGTGATATTTGTTCATGTCAATGCTTTGTGGTGTATTGTTCGTGTGCACTGTTAGTATTCCTTTTTTCTAGGATGCATAACTAAAACTTTCCCTGACAAGGATTCTGTGTTCAAATATATAATTAGAGGAAAAGCTCAACTGAAAGTGGGTGAGAAGTGATGTGGTAGGTGCTCTTTAAGGAAAAAATCCATTCCCACAACGTATATATATATATATATGTATATACACAATATAAATAATAATGATCCCAAGGCACACCAAGGTATGCACATAAAAAAGCAGTTATTCATGCATTGGAAAAATACATCAATAAGTTTTGACAGAAAGAAAGTGCATAAAATAGTACATATCCAATCTATAATACCAATATCACAATAATAATAAAGTGCTAAGTGCAAACACCCATTAAAAAGGTATACTGACCAAGAGCATGAGAAATGAAAACCCAGACGTTTCGGCTCTGAAGCCTTCCTCTAGGAGATCTCTCACTGACTGATCTATGTTCCCACTTACATACCCTGTAAATTCAAACTAATAAACTTAAATACAATCTTCTGTATAACGTCAGAGGCTACTTCCGGGTATTGATGATGTCATGATGCACATACGTCAAATAACGTCATTGCGTATGAACGTGATCACGTGTTCCGGTAATACAGAGCTACTACAGGAGAACGAAGTTGCCAAATTTAATATAAGTCAAAAGGAAAAATAGTTTTACTGCATAACGGCTATTTATAAACTTTATCTATAGGCCAATTCATTCCAAGTCCCCTGCAGTACATCATACAAGTATTGTGTGCATGTAAATATATACTATACACAGAATCTATGTAATCTAGACCAAATTATCCAAGGTTGTAAACAAGCACTAATGTACACAATACCCCACATTAACATGGATCCATAATACACATTGTATAGCAGGGGTCCTCAAACTCCGGCCCTCCAAGTGTTGCTGAACTACAACTTCCATTATTCTCTGGCTTTCTATGTAATTCAAAGAATCATGGGAGTTGTAGTTCAGCAACATCTGGGGGGCTGGAGTTTGACGACCCCTGATGTATAGTATTAGACAATATGATACATGACACGGTTTCAACAGACTGCAAGTCATAAATACACTATTCCATAATTAACCAATTTAGTAAACAGTAGAATAAACAGTGTTAGCATCTAGTCATATGTAAATAATATACATATGGGGCCCCATATATAACAAAAAAAAATAAAAAATAAAAATAAAAAATCTGTATAGTGATGTAAACCAATCTAGGAACACAGGGCAAGCAATAGCCAAAACTGAGTTCATAGTATGGGTACATTAAAAAACATATATAAAAAATAAAGAGCAAAAAATGAACTAAACAAATCGTCATGTCCACTGTGAGTCTGTCTGTTTCTTTAAGACTGAACTTGAGGAACTCCCTATTATTCCAGATCTTGCTGATCACTGTCACCCTTCTCGTGTGTGAAAAACTATAAAAAATGTTTTTAAAAAATAAGTAAGAACTAGAAAAAAAATGTGTCTCTCTTCATATTGTCTTCATTTGCTCTGGCGTGCATTAAATCCTGCCTGAGATTTCTTGATTTCTTGAGAGCCATAATTGGAACTGTTCCAAAAATACTCCTCAGGTCTGTATCCTCACTTAATACATGCCGATTTTTTTTATCATTTGTGTAATATGGCGAGATTTTGTGGAATAGGTGTGTACAAAAGGAATTAGTTTTGGTTTTGTCTCAACTTCAATCCCCGACCTCTCCTGATTATTGTACTCCAAAACCCTTTCATTACATATATAAAATTCTATTATTGAAAATTGAAAATTGCAAGAAAAAGAGTCTCAGAATTTCAAATTCAAATCTATCTAAGAAAGGAAATCTATAGAAAAACACAGTAGATAACTGCAGGAAATTTGAACTCTGAATTGCAATTTCCTGAGCAGCATATGTAAAGGTCCTCTATATAATTCTACAGCCTTCAGATTGGCCTGGGTCTTCACTATAGGTGCACTGTACGAAAAGCAAGTGTTCTGATAACTCCTGACTTATTCTAAGCAATTGACCCTAGCTTTGGAAATAAGACTCATTGTATTTGTTTATTCTATCATATATCTTTTAAGAACCCAGGCACTGCTTCCTTTCCAGAAAATGCAGTTAGGACCTCAGACCCGATCTTATCATTTACCTATTGGATCATTATCCAATTATGTTCGTCATCTTATCGAGTGTTGGATATTGCATTTATCACTACTTTGTTCTTCCTATGATTCTCAGCAATTAATAATGTGGTAGTTCAGTTTATTTTCAATAGAGACTAAAGTGTCAATATTATGTAGCCTGTATACTATTGGAAGCAATCTGATTTCTTTTAAAGAGTTAACAGTGTAATATCTGCTGAGGTAATTCTTTGGACTTGCTTGTTAATATAAATAGTACCTGTTATTAGGTGTGCATGGACTCTTGAGAGTATACCAGATTTTTTACTAATAAACCTCAGTCCACACTGAATATCATATAACCCTTATACCAAAGTTTCTTCTCTGTGTTCTTGCCGACTTTTTCAGAAAATGAAATTTAGTTCAGGATCCCTGCATTTGAATATCGTCCATAATAAGTATTTGGGAAAACATTTCAGGAAAAAAGTGTGAATATGGTCTAAGCAGCGCAAGTGAGCGACTTAGTGTACTGTATGTGTTTGTATATATTTTGCAGTACACTTGAAGACACATTTTTCCTCCATTTGGTTCACAGATCAAGTAAGCAAAAGTAATAGAGAAAAAAAGAAGAGGCTCATTAAACCACCTAAAAATAGTATATATATATATATGAAATCCAAAGAGGTAGCAGCACTCACGGTCCAGATAAAAAATCCAAATTTTATTAAAGCATATTTTTTTTTTTGACAATCTTTATTTAGTTACATTTCCGTGTCAAAGGTGGGTAATAACAGTAGGGGTATAACGTTTGCTTTCATCCACACGCAGGTGGTATAATCAGTGAACAAAGTGGGAGCATCAGAACAACAACTGTAACTATCTGTTATATTCCAGAGTGGTGTCATACATCGTTGCTTAGCAGAAAGACAGTCATCGCCCCCCCTAAACAATCTACATTTATTTGTATTATAAACTATTATTATTGTCATAAACTTTATATATATTTTTCTTCTTTTTTTTTTCCCCAAAATTATTTTCTGTCGTAAAAAAGGTATTGTGAGTTTCGTCAGTCAGGGAAAGTACATTTTGCACGAGCAGGTAGCGCAACCCGTACAAGGCTGAACCCCTGACATAGCCCCGACCCGGCGGCAGGAGCCTTCCCGTTGGGTCCCCAAGCTTGTGAGGTGTGTGCCCGCAGTTTCTCAGCCCTCTAACGAAGTCCATTAAAGCATATTTAAAATGATCGGCGGTTCAGTCCACTACACAGGACTTTCCTCAAGATCAACAGTTCTAACAATGTGAATTAAAAAACAGACATATATAGCATTATACATAGAGTGAATTAAGTAAATTGGCTTACCCACAGGTGTTATGTGTTACTGACCGGCGTCCTGTGCTCCTCCGTGCACCTGTGCAAGTAGTGACATCATTATGTGTGTTTCCATGGCGATGTAGTATAAACACTTGTCGCCATGGGGATAATATGGAGGATTACACTTAGTTAAAAACCCGGTCTATGAAAATAAACGAAAAAATAGAGTGCTAGAGATCTAAAGATACATGCATTATATATAAAGTGCATACTTTAACCCCTTAAGGACACATGACATGTGTGGCATGTCATGATCCCCTTTTATTCCAGAAGTTGGTCCTTAAGGGGTTAAATATAAATAGACCCAATGACAGCTATTTAACAGAGGTCTAAATGAGGTGCTTTCACTAATTTAAAGTGAAACCGTGCTCATAATGTGCAAGTTTCGAAATAAAGTGCCTTTGTGTGTAAAAGGGTATTCTACTAATTATAGCATTATATAGAGTATTTTGCTGATTACCTAAACGATCGAAACAGATTATGAATATACATATAGGAGCTTGTGATAACATCTATAGCCTGGTTTTTGACAACGAAAAATATTCACTTCATAAAGGCTTACTATTATGGGTAATGCCTACTTTTCATAAGCTATGCTGACATTAACCTGCTAGGGTCCAAAAAAGTGGACAGCTAGCCTTATGTGACAGTTTAAGAGGGCTGAGGCCAAAACAAGACCCCAAAATCACTTAATTACTGCTGACCTTCTTTGGCTTATGAATATACAAATACGGCTATGGGGAATAAGCATACTTTCATATTTAGCTCAATATGGACTCGATGTGAATTACTCTAATATTAACATGAAGTGACAGTGACTGTGCAAATTTAATGCTATAGTTACAAAATACAAACTAACTATACTACACTATAATATACATATGTACATATATACATTTTAAAACCAAAATCAAGCTAGAAACCAAAAATCATAGGAAAGAGTGGAACGAGATGGTCTCATTAAGTCCCTTTGGAGACACTGTATTTAATTCGGAGATCCAGTAGGTTTCATGGTTAAGTAAAGCTTTGCCTCTGTCACCGGCTCTTCTGGAAACTGGCACATGATCTATTCCCAAAAACTTCAGTGAGGAAAGCGGGTGCTTATACTGTAAAAAGTGTTTCGCCACCGGTTTATCAGACCGTCCCTGTAGGCTAGCCTGATGCTTAAGCGGTGTCCTCTGATCCTTTCGCATAGGGCCGTTTCAGTTTTCCCAACATAAACCAATCCACATGAACATGTAAGTTTATAAATTACATGTGTGGTTCTGCACGTGATGGTATGATGAACAAGATATTTCTTGGTTGTATGAGGGTGGGAAAAGCTCTTATATGGAGTCATGTGCCTGCATGTCACACATCCCAAGCACCGTACTGATCCACGGTTCTGTGTCTTATTTTCTTTGGCATAGCTTCTCATCGGATCTGTGTGTACTAATAAATCTTTCAGAATTTTATTTCTCTTATGACAGATTAGTGGCTTTTCGTGAAACACTTTGGGAAGCGTGTCATCTGTTGACAATATCCTCCAGTTTTTGCGAATAGCAGATGATATCTGAGTGGAAGAGCTGTGGTATATCATTGGAAGAACCAATCTTTGACGGGGAGCACTGTCCTTCTCTGCAACTGGTGCTTTAGCTTCTTCCAGTGCCTTACAGAGGGTTTGATTACGGTATCCTCGAGTCAAGAATTTTTCCGTCATTTCCCTTAACTGTATTTCCTTCTTTATACCGTTGGAATTGTTCCTCATCACTCTAAGATATTGTGCTTTAGGTAAAGATTTTATCAGGGCTTCCAGGTGTGCACTTTGCGCATGAAGCAAGGTATTACGATCCGTATCTTTGGAATAGAGGCTGTACTCTATGTTACTTTCTCCTATGGATAATTCAACATCTAAGTATTGGACTGTGTGAGTACTGATGTTAGCCGTCAGTCTGATTGGAAATGGTAGTTGGTTCAGTTGTTCAACCATGTTGTTTGCTTCATCCAGTGTCCCTATCCAGATAATAACCTTGTATGAGGTCGGCATATGTAGACATTATGTTGTCTTTTTCATAAGTATACATATATGCGTTTGCATACATGGGGGCCATGGCCGCCCCATGGACGTGCCTGCTACTTGTAGAAACCACTCTCTCTCTCTCGAAAATAGTTGTGTTCTAGAGCTAGTGTTAAAACGTCCAACACAAATTCAACAGGGGGACCCTTGTACACTGTTGATTGGGTTAACACCCTTCTTATCACTTCCACCCCCTGTGTATGGGGGATAATGGTGTAAAGGCTTTTTACGTCCATAGTAATCAAAATAGGCTTGTTCTCCTGGAATGTTATTTTGGCTAATTCATGCAGTAGTGTTGGTGTATCCTTTATGCACGTTTCCAAGGCTTCAACTGATGCCTTAAAAAGTGCATTAAGGGGGGGGCGGGGCCGGACCGCCGAGCTGGACGGCCGCAGGCTGGAGCAGCTCCTGCGCCAAACTAAAGAATTGACTGCTAAAACACAGCTTTTCTCACCCAAAAGAAGAAAGACAGCGAGGATGCTTCTAGCAAGGGGACTGTTGGATCCAGGGAGAGGCTGGCTCATCGAGCTTCAGTCCCCTGGCGGAGAGACTCTCGGTGTCCTGACTGAGGCCTTCTCCGGCGGTGAGTGGAGCAGACGGCCGCTGCCCCACTATCCTGCTTCACGGACCCCGACCAGAGACGCACACCCGGTCGGTCCCGGCTCTGTCCCCCCCCCTATGGACCGGGGGGGTGATCCCGGTCCTCACCCGGTGGCCGGCATCGAGATACCACAAGCGGGGCCGGAGGGCCCGAGCACTGCACTCAAGATGGCGGACGCCACGTGCGCGAGGGGCCGGGGGAAACCCTGCTCCCTCCCCGCGCTTCGAGACCATAACGCGGCTCCGGTCCTCCAGCCCGACAACACAATGAGGCGGAACAACCCTCACCTGCACCAGCGGCAACCCAGGCCAAAGGCGAGCTATGCAGGCGGCCTAAGCAAGTGGACAACGGCGGCGGCACTAGGGGGAAGGAATGCTGTGCAAAGACCACCCCCGCCTGAAATAACCAAGCCAGCCATCAAGCGACAACGGAGAGGCGAACAAACAGCTTACCCATACAGGGCGACGAAACTGCGACCACAATCAAGACGCAGCATGGGCATACCTCAGGCTCCCTCTACTACAAGGGAAACTCTACCCCAAGCGACATCCATCACGTCCAAAGTCCCACCGCATTGACCTGCGACAGAAGAGGCAACCGTGGCAGATACCAACACGGCCCCAACGAGGCATCAGCTGAAGAATCTGAAGAACACTACATACCTGGGCCCACGACCAAAAGGCCGGCCGCAGCACGCTACACCTCACCGGGAAAACGACCAGCCTTCTACAGGCAATCCTAAAGAGGGACTTAAGCCTGTAACATGCAAGTACCTCTCATGCATAATGTATAACGCATTGCTACAGGCTCTAGCACGCTAAATGAGGAACAATAGCTAAAGATACGCGAGGCTACACTGTTAATTTCAATGTCCCACATTGCTTTGCACTGTGTAATAATTGTTACCCCTTATTGTAAGCAAGATGTAGGTGTTGTTGACTATTTTCTACTGCATCATAGCATATATGAGAATAGCGCAGCCTGTCTACACGTCACATACGAACCAACCATGGTTTTTATCCACTGTTCAACCCCAAACTGGACTGTTTACTTTTCTTATTACCTATTATTTACTATCATCCACCAACTATTCGTTTGTAATAACCCATCTAGTTTCAATGCCTGTTTACTATAAGCACACAGCTGAAGCACCTAATGTACAGTGGGCAGATCCACAAACGAGACACCCCATTATAGCACAGCCTAGCCAAAAGCTTCCGGTTAAAATGTATTAGTTATAAGCAGTTAGACAAGCTTAGGTCAAATCATAATCTCAGGTACGATGTGCTCTAACAAAATGTGCAGTACCCTCAAATGCCAGCAACTGTTTATATGCTGTCTTTATAATTGCAAGGGAAACTAGTTCAGTAGCACTTAGCAACCTAGACACAAGCATTCCTGCCCAAGCGTTCCCTACCTCACCTGAGTTGCATATGTTATACTACAGCTTCACCAGGAGATACCAAAGCGTGAATAATCATACCAAACTAAATAATAAATATAAAATTGTGCATGCATTAATATACCCCATTATGTTTTCAAATGTTTACGAAAAAGCAGGAGGATTGCCTTTGGGGTACCTCACGCATGTTGTTATCTCATTTGCACGACAAAAATAAAGAATTGAAAAAAAAAAAAAAAGTGCATTAAGTCATTTTGCTAATGGTTCAATTACCCCATTAATGGCGGACACTATGGGGCATCCTGGTGGTCTTTGTGGGTCTTTATGGATCTTTGGTATACTGTAGATTATAGGGCTGCGTGGGTGTTGATGATTCAGAAATTGGTATAATTCCATATTAATGAAGCCCGATCTCAAGCCCATGGATAGAGTATCTTGTATAATACTTTGTATCTTTTTAGTAGGATCTCCATCCAATTTTCGATAGGTGTTGGTATCGTTTAGTTGTTCTTTTAATTCATCAGCATAGCATTGATAGTCCATCAGTACAATCCCCCCGCCTTTGTCCGCAGCTCTTATTACTATTGAGGAATCTTCTCCTAAGTTCTTAAGCAATTGCCGTTGAGTCTTGGTTACATTCTGTCGTGTGCTACCTCGTTTGGACATAATCTTGTATGCTTCTTTGTTTGTCATTGCAAGAAAGGTTTAATAGAGGATTTATTAGTTACTGGATCAAAGGTGGACCTAGGTCGGAATTTCTTTATTGTATTACTTGTCAATGCATTTTCTTTTTGACAAAAAAATTATTTTAGGCGTATATTCCTACCGAATTTGTACCACTCAATGTCCCACTGGAATTTATTGGATTTAGCTGTGGGTACAAAAGATAATCCTCTACTTAGCAATTTCCTCTTTTGTTAGTGGTCTCTGTGATAGATTGGGAATACCGCCTGACAACCACCTGTAGACTCTATGGTCCAAATAATCTTGTTGGACCATCTAAAATTTTTGTTTTTTAAATTTTACCAGCTCATTCTTATATCTAAGAAGATCTTCTTTCAATTTCTGCTTTAGCTTTAAACCTTCAGCGGATACCAATAAAAGCGCATAACTTCAAGTAAATCCTCTCTCACATCTTTAATTATAATCAACATCATGTCTAGGGATGCCCTATTGAGAACCATAGTCCACTCTTTGCAGGCTCTCGCTTTACCCCTGCCTATAGTGGGGATGTTTAATATCCGAAATCCCCTGGGTATTCTCTTGGCTTTATAGTAATCGGAGAGGAAGAGGCCGTGGAGGTCTAGATCTATACTTTTTCTATGCAGCCTGGACAATTTAAAATATATATCTTTGGCTGTGATATTACAAGTTAATTCCAAACCAGTTTGTTCCCATAGTATGTTGCTAGCTTCCTCCTGGGAAAATTGTATAGTTTCAGCATGTTCTGAGAAGGCTCCAGCTTGGAGCAAAAATTCATCCATTTCTCGTTGTTTAGTAGATAAATCAGTAAAAAATTCAATTTAGTAAAATGTTACTTTAACCCCTTAAGGACCAAACTTCTGGAATAAAAGGGAATCATGACGTGTCAGACACGTCATGTGTCCTTAAGGGGTTAAACGTGCCAGGGTTGCACATATATTTCTTACAAAAAGTGCTGGTGCATAGAGAGGGGCACAAAAGCCTAGATATCTCCCACAATATAGAAAAAAGAAAACATGTCTGTTTTTTAATTCACATTGTTAGAACTGTTGATCTTGAGGAAAGTCCCGTGTAGTGGACTGAAACGTCAATCATTTTAAATATGCTTTAATAAAATGTGGATTTTTTATCTGGATCGTGAGTGCTGCCATTTCTTTGGATTTCTTGGATATTTAAAGCCTTGGCTTAGCACCCGGCACACAAGGGACATTTAAAGCGTGAGTGTAAGAGCATTTTTTCTTTTTATATATATATATATATATATATATATATACACTAAACAAAATTATAACGCAGCACTTTTGTTTTTGGCCCCATTTTTCATGAGCTGAACTCAAAGATCTAAGACTTTTTCTATGGACACAAAAGGCCTATTTCTCTCAAATATTGTTCACAAATCTGTCTAAATCTGTGTTAGTGAGCACTTTGCCGAGATAATCCATCCACCTCACAAGTGTGGCATATCAGGATGCTGATTAGACAGCATGATTATTGCACAAGTGTGCCTTAGGCTGGCCACAATAAAAGGCCACTCTAAAATGTGCAATATAATTTGACAGGGCTATTTACTAAAGTGAGAATTTCAAGGAATTCAAAGTGAAATTCAAATTTAGGCCAAAGTAGCTGACTTAGAAAAATTCTCCAAGTCAATTGTATGTTTGATATTTTAATTCCTGGAAATTATCCTGCAGTGCATAACCCACTTTGTAACTCTGAGCTCAGATGATGTTTATTAAAGGACCACTATAGGCACCCAGACCACTTCATCTCAATGAAGTGGTCTTGGTACCAGGTCCCTATATTTTTATTTCCGAGAAAAAAATGTTTTTTTTTTCAATCCTATCCCCACCTCCAGTGGCTGTCTTTGAGACAGCCACTAGACTGAGCAGATTGCACTTAACTGATGTTATATGTCCTCATGCATTGCAAGAGGACATCTAGAATTATTCATGTGTAATGCTGGCAGCTCAGATGTGAGCGCACCTGCATTATGGCCTATGCTGAGTTGTGAACGCGCTGGAGATTGTTCACATCTCAGTTGGATTCCTCAGAGGCCAGTGTGAGAGAGAGAATCTCTCACTGAAGACAGCGTGCTGAAGAAGATTTTGACCAAAACAATCTGCTGAAGAGGATTTTCCCCAAAGGAATCTGGCTGCACATTGACAGTAAGTACTATTTTATTATATTTTTAAATTTCTTTTTAATTCATTTAATATATATCTTGATGTGTATATATATATATATATATAATATTATAGTACAAATTATATATATTTTATATATATATATACATATATATATATATATATATATATATATGTTAAAAGGCCTGAACTTGTGGAGGCCTGAATTTGTGGGAGGAGTAAGTCCCCTACTTAAACTCCCAGCCCCTACTCACCTCTGCCTTTCAGCTGATTGTTTTGTCCCCATAGCAACCAGCACTTCCTGTCCAGCTTCCCTCCAGAATTTTTTCCTGTTTCCAGCAGTCAGACGTCCTGACCAGTCCTCTGTCCGTTTGAGGCCTTCCACTCGGTTCCCGGTCAAGGTACCCGGTTTCCGGTCACGAGACCGGCACGTTCACGTAAGTTAGGCGTAGGAAATAGCGCCCCGCTATTTCCCGCCATTCGGGCCTAAAAACGTAGGGGTAGGCTCCCTCTATCATATTTGTACAAATACACGCTTTTTTAACAGATTTCAGTGTTCACGCCAAAACAGACGAACGCTCGGCACTTTATCACTGCTTTTACATATTCGTACGGAAACTACCTAATCTATTATTATTTATATACACAGTAATATTATTACGGGCATTCTCTTATTTCCGTTTGGTCACCCAGGACCAATCTATTTCGTACGATTAAAACACAAACACCTTGCTCTAAATCCATATTCGGCTAGTTCTTATTCAAATAGGCTACAGTATGCACTAAGTTCTATTTCACGAATTCTACTTTTCTTTACGTATATTCCCTGTTCGGTCATATTGCTACTGATACCTTTTTTTTGTCAGTTTGGGGATATAATTAGCTTGTTTAAAAATCTGCCTTGTGATTTTCTTTCTATGTTAACTAGTTAATTTGTTTTACTACTTTTTAAAATATCCACGTCTATCATAAACGTACGGTTTCTATACACTGTGGCAGGATGGCCAGGCTCTTCACAAACTTCAAATGCAACAGTCAGGATAAAATAGTACTGCAGTTTATTGTCACTTTCCACAATATATACAAGGTTGTGCTCTCCCACAAAATAAAACAAAAAGAAAATAAATCCTACTCCAACTTGGAGACTTACTAAACAACAGTATTACTAACTATCCAACTGGCCAGCTAATCTAGTTCCCAGTTTTAAACAAAATGAAATACAGCACTTTAAGCAGGTTTCACACAGTACCTTTGTCTCAGGCTTAACTGCCTCCTCTCTCCCAGCTGTTAGACTCTCTGATGTCTTCAGAGGCTAACCTTTTAAAACCCTAGTGCTGGTTAATTACATTCACCTGATATATAACATTCAAGGGGTGACTCCCACCAATTAACCCCATCATGCTGGGAATAGAGAGCACTCCAATCTATTACTAACATAGAAAGCCTCTCTGACCTTGCCACAACACATATTTACCTATTAAACACTTCATTTTGTCACATATACTAATAAATACTGTTTATAAACACAATATCCGGCACATAAACGTCTGTACTATTCATATTCCATATAATCACGCTGTCACATATTTTTGGCTTTACAGACTGCATCGGTTTCTCGCTTTTTCTGCGCTAAAGTTGTTTATTTCAAGGTCTTTTATTACAGGAACAGGTATTGTATTTTATCACTTTGCATTATAAAGCCATAGGCCTAAAATGTTTACATATTGGGTTTTATTACTTACCTCCACACCTGTCAACTATGGAATATTTCTTCGGTTAACCCTTAGCTCCAGTATTATTCTAGGCTTCCCCCGGTTCTACACAGTTAAACCGTTTCGCATAACGTAATTTCTTTATGTCAAACCAAGGTATAGTTCACAACTCGTTTGTTACTACACCTCATATAAAACCTATCACGGTCTCAAGTTCATTACTACTTTTCCACAGGCTTACGCCCACGGTACGTTAATTCTTTACTATTATTTCTACTCAGACATACGGTCATACAGCCATCAGGCTCCGGTAAACACCAAAACCTGACCCGGTACTCAGCCATACCTTCAGGTACTTACGTCTATACCCAAATACGTCCAATCGTCACCCCAAGGCCTCATCCAGCCTTCTCACAAATATCTATTTCAGCCCAGTCACACACTTAAACCTTCCAGATCCCTCAATGCAGGATCTCACGTTGCGCCCCTAACAAACAACCTACTCCCAATTCAAATCATACGCCACCACGATACGCATAAATACGTCAACATCTGTCTTAAAGCCTCAGGACTCTTCCTCAAGGACAGCATAAGACGAGACTTACCACACTTATTACCACCAGAAGGTTCCAGATACCATTCGCAAGAAGTCAAGGTTAGTATCTACACAACATTGCAGTCCTCTCACCTTATCCTTAAATATACAATCGAACTGGCTACAGGGTCTAGGCTAATGCCTTAGCGCACCCTATCAGAAAACCCGTCCCAGCGAGGCCTTCCATCCCCCCCCACCTCAACACGGAGGTACGGCCCCACGCCCAAATCATAGTTACAAGCCTCGCATGCCCTACTACAGGGCGCTAGTCAGGGCCTCACCTGTCACGGCCACACGTTTTGATTTCTCTCTACTGTCACCGAGAGGCCAACATCCCGCCACCACGTCTGTGGCAACTACGTCATAAGCCAAATCATAGGTAGAGCCTCTCACCACCACTTGGCATTAGCAGGGCCTCACCTATCCAAACATTCAACAGTTAAGTTTTTCGCTTTGGCATCTAGCATTACAGTCCAGTTCTTCCATATACACCACCCCACATACCCCGCCTACTTACCTTATGCCCCTTCTAATATATCTTTCACATAATCATTCCTTTTAGAATGTCCCAAGAACCTATTCCAACCAAAGAATTGACAGAAGAAACTCCATTCACGCCTACCAGACCCGGGTCTCCAGGCGAATCACTCACTCTTTCAACCCCCACGTCCTTGAGAGCATGGACTATTCCCATAATTACGGCCGAGCTTAGGCTCAGGGGAATCCCCTTTCCGGCCACAGCTAGGAAGGCTGAACTTTATAGGCTACTTACTCACCAAGCCCCCGAGCCCAGGCCAGGGACTAGCTCTCAAGGACAACCACCAAGCAACAGCACGGCCACCCAGGATACCCTGGCAGAGATCTTGGCCAATCTACAGACCCTCAATAGCAGGCTATCTAAGGTGGAAAGCGCCATCTCCTCCCCAGGTACTACCACGGTAGTCCCAGTCGCTTTCAAGGCTGTACCTACTATACCAACATGCCCTCCTATACTCCCCCCTCCAGCACCGGGCACAGCCATTACACCATTTGAGTCACCAGCACACTCCGTCCCTGACTCTATCAGGAAAGATATCCTAGACGGGAAGGATGTGTGTCTGGTGTCCTTGCTCATAGCCTCACAGGATGTACTCGAGAACAAGGCAGTCAATTACGGTGATATCTCTGTGGTGCTCAAGACAAGGGATCCCAGGCTTAATCATCTGGTGGATTATCTCACCACAGGGTTCACTAAAGGGTATTGTAGCCATTCCCCCAGGTACACTAGAATGCCCTAATCTCCAGTCAGCACGTTTAGACCCAGTCTCCATAGACACTCTCATTGCCTTTGAAATCACCAACGGTTTCATGATCGGCCCCTTCACCTCTTCACCATTCTCCTCCTGGCGCACTAACCCCATTGGTATTGCTATTCACAAATATTCCAAAAAAACAAAAAAAACAAAAACAAAAAAAAAAGTCTAATTATTGATTTATCGGCACCGCACTCCTCTTTTGTTCCAAGCATAAACGCACTCATTCCAGCAGACGAATTCTCACTTCAGTACGTAACCATCGACGACGCCATACAGTCCATCATATCATCTGGTAATCGACCCTGGCTTAGCAAAACGGACATCACAAACGCGTTTAAATTACTACCCATGCACCCCTCACTCTGGCACTTACACGGTGTTAAATGGCGAGGGAAATATTACTTCTCTACACGACTCACTTTCGGTTCTCGAAGCAGCCCCAAACTGTTCGACATTTTCGCAGTCACTATGCTGGCTGCTTCTGAACGTCACCAGGTGTCACTCCGTTATCCACTACCTCGACGACTTTTTACTAATAGAGCCAGGGTCACCTTCACCCACAGCAATCAGAAGCACTACTGCACTATTTTCCACACTTGGAGTCCCTTTGTCCACAGCCAAAACTATAGGCCCCACAACTAAATTGACCTTTCTGGGGATAGAACTGGACTCGGTTAACCTCAGAGCTAGCCTCCCCCACGACAAACTGTCACGTTTGAGAGGGGAGATGACTTGTTCCTGCGGAATGATGTTTGCACTAGAAAATAACTTCAGTCCCTTCTCGGATCCCTGAACTTTGCGATGCGCATCATTCCGCAGGGAAGGTCTTTCATATCCAGACTCCTTTGCCTGCTGCACGGAGTTCCGGACTCTGGCACAGTTTCTTTGGACCCCCACGCCAAGGCTGACTTAGCTATGTGGGGGAAGTTTTTGAAGGACTGGAATGGAATCTCCATGTTTATTCCCCCTCTCTCCACCTCTTCACCCATCATCCACACAGACGCAGCAGCCAATACCGGTTTTGCAGCCATTTTTGGGAACCACTGGTTCAGGGGCCATTGGCCCACTGATTCGGATGCCTTGCCAGGATTCAGAGAGACCTCAGCACTATTTGAAATTTATCCCATTGTGGCGGCCGCACACACCTGGGGTCATCTCTGGTCTGGCAAGGCAGTCAAATGCTACTCTGATAACTCGGCAGCTTGCAAAATCGTGAACAAAGGGCGATCATCTTCCCTGACCATCATGCGGCTGATTCGCAAGCTGACCTGGTTGGCAGCATCCGGCCAGTTTCACTTAGTTTGTTTTCACATCCCGGGTATTCACAACACGGCCACTGACGCTCTTTCTCGTTCTCAATTTCAGGCATTTTCTCAGGCACTCCCAACGGCTCACCTACAACCATCCAGGACACCACGATTCCACGATCTAATCCTGGATTAAGCACACTCTTGAACCACGCTAGAGCACTCACTCACCAAGCATTATCACCAAACACGGCTATCACTTACAATAGGGCTCTTAATATATTTAATAAATTCACAGCAGAGTTCGGTTTACAAGGTGACTTCTCTATTCAAACCATGGTGGCTTTTGCCTCTTTTTTTCCACCTACACCTTAAACTATCTCGCAACACCATTAAACTATATCTCACGGGGGTCCAGCACCACAGCCTCACCTTTTTTTCCTAACAACACACCTTTCCTGTCTTCATACCCCGTCAAAAAGGTTTTGAAAGGAATATCAAAGGTTTCACCTCCACTCTCTACCATTAGATTACCTATAGATGGGCCTATCTTCAGGTCACTTAGCAATCTCCTTGACACAGCCCCATTCGACATCGGCACAAATACGGTGATCAAATCTGCTTTATATCTCGCTTTCTACGGTTTTCTCAGACCTAGAGAGTTCACCGTAATTTGTCAAGGAGATACGAAGCTAAGACTTAAAATATCACACCTCACTAAAATAGAGGATCACTACCAACTTTCGATCCCTACAACTAAAACCAACCGGTCACTACACCCTACTATAATTCCTCTCTTCCCTACTGATAATGCCTGGTGTCCGGTAAAAGTACTAGACCACCTACGGTCAACTCTGCACGGTCACCTACTGGACTCTCCGCTCTTAACACTACAAGGGCACCCGTTAACCACAGCAAAATTGATGGTTCATATAAGAATTCTGTTATCTAAGCTCGGACACAACCCGATTGCATTCTCTAGGCACTCCTTCCGTATAGGAGCAGCCTCTAGCACTAACACACCGGTCCATATCATCAAGAGACTGGGGCGGTGGAAATCCTCCATATATACTGCATATATTCCACAGCCGGAGAAAGAGCTTCGCCAAGCTTTCAGCAACTTGGTTTTGTAAAAAATGCAATAAAGTGTGTATTTCTCGAATTTATCTTTTTGCCCTCTTTTATTTACAGGCCCACTCGTACGTTGGTTTCGGCACACCACAACCAACTTTGCTCACAGTTACTATCCATTACGTATTTAAATTCCGAGCACAAGTTAAAAGGCCTGAACTTGTGGAGGCCTGAATTTGTGGGAGGAGTAAGTCCCCTACTTAAACTCCCAGCCCCTACTCACCTCTGCCTTTCAGCTGATTGTTCCCACCCACCTACACCCTGTTATAATTACATTCTCCTTGGTGGGCCCTCTTTTATTTACAGGCCCACTCGTACGTTGGTTTCGGCACACCACAACCAACTTTGCTCACAGTTACTATCCATTACGTATTTAAATTCCGAGCACAAATATATATATATATATTTGTGTAAGGGGCAAATAGCCGTATATGGAGTAAGGATCCAGCATAAGCGTAGGATAGTATAAATGGAGCAAGTCGGTTGTGGTGTGCCGAGACCGACGATGCGGTAGGCCTGTAAATAAAGAGGGCCCACCAAGGAGCAAGAAAGTAAAGTAAATGGAAAGAAAAGAGAAAGTGTTGAAATGAGGAGTGGGTGGGAGGGTCATTCTGATGCTGACCTCAAGCGATATGAGTCAGATAAGGGGTGTCCCTTATATAGGGGAGTGAATTAATTTAAGCCCCTCCCACAAATACAGGCCAAACGGCCTTAATACTTGTGTAAGGGGCAAATAGCCATATATGGAGTAAGGATCCAGCATAAACGTAGGATAGTATAAATGGAGCAAGTCGGTTGTGGTGTGCCGAGACCGACGATACGGTAGGCCTGTAAATAAAGAGGGCAAAAATGAATAATCAAAGATTTAATACAGTCAACAAATATATACAAATTAACCAGACATTTCCTTAAATGCATTACAGTATTTAATTCTTGGAAGGATTTTGATGGTAGGAATCTAGGACCAAAAGTGGACACCATTTGTTGTGGGTAGGATAGTATGTTATCTCTACTGTTGGTGCGTGGTGACTCGTTTCAGAATGTGATAGAGCCAAAAGGTAATGATATATGTGTTTACCTACGTGGGATCGTTGAAGACAATGATCTGTCTGAGTGGTGGTGATGGTAGTGGATTATCTGGCCTGAGAAAGGCATAGAAGGCAATGTGTATGGCTGGTAATGGCCGACTTGGTAGTATAATTGAATGGTTGTAGATCTAATAGGTCCGATAAGGATGAAAAGTTGGATGGCTATTGGTAATCTCTGAGAGGAACGTGGGGGAATGGATTCCTGAAAACCTGAGTATATTCTTGTCTGGTATGATAGCATGAAGTTATGGTAGTTTTGGCCATAGGTTATTGTGTGTTGTTGAATGCCTGTAAAATATATAATGGTGTGTTAGATAGTTTAAGTTTAAGGTGGCAAAAATAAGCAAATCCTAGGAGAAATGTTATGACACAGGTTGAGCTATGTCGTGTTCCAATGAGATTCTTTAAGTCAGGTGAAAATCGGTGTTATGCGTTCTACAAGTATGGGACGAAAGTGCTAGGTGGGATAGTGCATGCTATGCTGCATGAGTATGTCTAATCCATGATTTTGTCTCTGGAACAAAAGAGTGGCCATGACTGTATGGGCGGCTGTAGGAAGCGTATGATGAACATGCCTGGAATATAAATGAGACAATTGTCGGCAGGGATGTATACCCCCACCTGGTACATGAAAGTAAAAGAAATGTGATAAGTGGCCAACCAAGTGAGTTCCCCAGAAATATCATGACCTTATGGATGATGATATGACATGTGCTTAGTTGTCTGAGAAACAACGGATTGATGACCCTGACCATGATTTACCTCATGCCACAGCAGCTGCTACAATGGGGCAGATCCCCCAAAGGGGCTGAGGTGGTGGAAAAATTTCCAAACCTGGATGCCATGGCCAACAGCTCCAAAGCAATCGTTCCCAGTAGATAGCTGCCAAACCCGTGGTAGACGCCGCGCCTGACCATCTGGTTGGAGAAGTGTCAGACAATCCTGGAAGGAACATGCTTTTACCATGCCAAGTGGTTAAGAAATTCCCCCCCCATGTGCAGGTCTGCTGTTGCTGGGGTGTCTAGGGACATCCTCTGATCGTCATGTTGGAAGTGTGGAAAAAAGGGGAAAGTACTCTAGATGTGAAAGCGTGGTCTTGTGGTATGATTGGCATGGCAAAATTAAGGAACCTGGTAGGGATTGTAGTTCCTTGTAGTTGTAAGTACTGAGCAGGAGGTAGTGATTGATGTAGTTGAGAATGTTCCCTATTTGTCTTGTGGTAACTTGCGTGTATGGATGCCGACTCAAGTCGTATGCCCAGTAATGTGATGATAGTGTCGCTGCCTTCTGTTTCTTATGGGGTACTGGGACGCCCAAGTGGTCAACCAGACTAAGCTGCCGTAAGGTTTCTAGTGAAAAATATGTTATCTTTGAACAACAAGAAGTCTTCTAGATAGTGTATGACTGTAAGGCTTCTGGATATATTATCATAACCAGCACAGAGTATCTGCGAATATCGATAGTAGGCTAATCTGTAGCCCAAAAGTTGAGCGGGGAAAGGATTGCCCATTTTATGCCATGTAAGTGCCAGTGTGTAGGGTAGATGGTAGCCGTTTACTGCGTTGATGATATTGGTCTTACTTAACCAAGCTTCAACCGAGTGATAGCTTTAAAGGTAGATCAATGGTGTTGTATAGTAAGGAAACTCCTCGGCGTGTATGAGGGAGTCGAGACTTGGGTAGCGGAGGTGTGTGGTGCCAATAAGTCTATGGTTAGTCTTTGTTTAAGGGAAGATTTCCTTGTGACAATACCAATGTGGTTGTGTTTGGTGCCATGCTGTAAATGGTGGAGATTGGAAAACCCAAGTAAAGACCCCTCTGCAAATCTTGGCTATGAGTGTGTTTACAACCAATGGTTCTGTTGTGCTGACTGTAAGTGAGGGCGTGCTATATTCCTTGAAGGTGTATTTATTATACCTGTATGGGAGCCCTTTGAAGCTCCAGAGCATTAGTAAATCTACTACAAGTCTGGAAGGGTGATGAGTCAGTAGTGTTGAAAATGCATTGGTGTGGACAGATGGTGAGTACGTTATTTGTAAGTTGTATTGGGACACATGGTTTGTCATGTGCCCTGAGCCATTTGAACATATATGCAACAGTCTACATGCAATGCAACTACTCATATCAATTGTCTCTGGTAGTTCAGAGGTACTGGTACCTGGAGCCTGAGAGTGCTCGTCCATTTGTTTGGGACAAAATCCCTTCTGTATGGGTACCTGCACAAATAAACATCTCTACATATTCCAAATGCCAACCCAACCAAGGGATGGTCAGTTCCCGATTTACCTGGAATCCCTGGATTTGACCATCACAGATACATCATCATACATATATATGCCTTGTTTCCCCAAAGTGCTGGGATCATACGTGCAGGGTTAACGTCTTGTGTGTCATAAGAATAAGTTTTGGTTGGTGCCGGTTGTACAGTAACATCAGGGCCCATCCTTGTGAGGGCTGTGGTGACCAACTCGAGATTGCCAGTCTGTCATAATTTTTTTGGCACATGAGTTTATGAGTGAGGCTAGCATGGCCTGGGTGTCACCGGAGTTGGTGTAGCTGGGCCTTCGTCTGCCTCCGTGTTGTCCGTTGATGTATGGAGGAGTTTGAATAACTCTGCTTTGGTAATGTGTGTGATCGTCCAGGATCTGATTGCTGCTGGACTAGCAACATCTCCTCTGCTTGAAGGTGTATCAATTCTAGCCGGTGTGCTAGGAAAAGGTGATTCTTCACCATCTTTTTGAGAAATACTTAAATAACAATAAAGATTGCAATTATTGTTTGTACCCAGGGGTCTTGTACTGGCTTGCTAGCTAAGACGTAAGGCGAAACGATTAGGCTTGGTGTTTTTTGGTGACTGGTGAGGCCCTGCTAGTTGCCAAGTGGCTTGAGAGGCTCTATCTATGCTTGACGCGAGGGGATTTTGTGTGGCCACCTAACGTTGTGGCAGGATGTTGGCCTCTCGGTGACAGTAACCAGAAAATAGGAAGGGGAGTGACAGGTAAGGCCCTCTCTATGATACAATGCGAAGCGGCTAGCTCACGAGTTGCCCGAGGGGTGTATGCCTCCGAGTGTGAGGCGAGGTGTTGGCCTCGCGGGACCACTAACTGAAGCATAATGCAGAGAAAGAAGGGGGTAATACCTATTGGGCCCTAGAACCCTAATTGCCAGTACGCTATTACTATTCCAGGGAAGGTAAGAGATGGATAACTACGTGAGCAGGTGTATGTACCTGGTAGTATTGAACCTGACAATCCGTATAGGTTTTTTAGCAGTAACTGATACCTGAATGGATAAAACCGTATGACATAAGGAAATATGGCATAGACCAAGCTTATCTTAATACGTACAGTATATGTGAAAAGTAAAGTGCCGTGATGTGTAAATATTAAACATCGTAGCCATACTGGTTAAATATGTATCAATCTTAACCCATTAAGTGCCGTATGTAAAAGTGAAAAAGTGGTCTGTCCCCACCTTGTATGTTGTATGTCCCCTTGCTAGGGGAAAGTCTGTTGTGTGAGCAGCGTGCTGTGAAAAATGTATGTGAACTATATTACCAGTTACGTATATACAGATGCATCTGCTACTGTGTAATAATATATGTATTTATACCAGATGTTGATATACTACTTGCTATGTGAATTGTTGTATGTCTTATTGAATGGTAGGGGTCAGTGAACATGGTGTTGCAAAATGCAAGTGCACTGGAGATCTGTCAAGTGCCCTATAGGTGGCAGTGTAGTTGGATACTGATTGGTATGTGAAATGTTGTTTGTCTGTTGACCTATAGGTGTCAGTGTTTTGGTGTTTGTAAAACCCCATGAAAATTGTCAATGTACTTGACAGACCTGTAGGTGGCAGTGTTGATAGAACCACTGTTGGTCTTGATGTGAAATGTAAATTATTGTGAATTAAACCTGAAGTTGAGCCCGTGCTGGAGTTCAATTTATGGTTTATGGTTATGTTTAAAACAATCTTATGTGTAATTTATATTGGCTGGTAAATTGTATATGACATGTGAAGACAGTTTTGCCGTTGACCAGTAGGGGTCAGAAATGCTGATTGTATGGTAAAAATACCCTTTAATCCAAACCCGTTTGACAATATACAATATGTGAACATAATAGCTTAATAACATTCATTGTTATAAACCAAAGTTCTGTTAGTGGGTTGTAAACGCACAAAACGTGTGTGTAGTACAATAGTAAATGCATGAACTAATTCCTGTTTGGTAGAAAATTGCACGAATTGTGAGCCTGGTATGTCAGGGAAACAAAATGAAACGAGCAGTGAGATTTGAAATGCACGCACAGAATTGCCTAGTATGTTTAGGCAATTGAAACAGAATGTGTTCCCGTTTGGGAGTATGCTAATACTCAAAATGAGCCATGACAGATATAAACAAGTGCGTTTAAACGAATGATATGCATGAACTTGCAATGGTTTTAGAACAGACTTAGACAAAATGCAGCTGTAAAGTGAGGACCTGACCCGTGCATGGTGCCGTGGGACTGATGCCTGGCGTAACGGGTAGGTCGACTTACGGTTTGTGAGTCATTTGGACATCATCCACGGCGATGGATTGAAGAAAGAAGGTGGTAGGCCGGAAAAGCCTGTGGCTGGATGTGGCTCAGCTTAGAAAACCTCATGGAGTAATCAGGTAAAATGGCGTCTGGATGACCCGGAAGTGGAAATCATTCTGATGCTGACCTCAAGCGATATGAGTCAGATAAGGGGTGTCCCTTATATAGGGGATTGAATTAATTTAAGCCCCTCCCACAAATACAGGCCAAACATATATATATATATATATATATATATATATATATATAAAAAATATAATTTGTACTATAATTTTAAAATAAATATATTTACTTATATGCAGGCTGCTTCCCTAGACTTCCGAAAAGTCAGGCAGAGTAAGTTATACTGGGCAGGTTTGGGGGCTGTGTTTAGAATGGTAGATGGGCTAGTGAACTGAGATGTAACTCAGTTCGATGCTCATGAATGCACATACCTCGCACATTCACGGTGTCGCTTCAAAGGTTTCCCATAGAGATTCATTGTAGTCAATAAATCACTATGAGAAAAGTTTGATTGGTTGAGAACTGCACTGGATGCGCATGCACTTTTCATTTCCTATAAAAGGAAATTCATAAGAGGAAAGCGAAGAGAGTCAGCAGACCCAATGACCACGCAGAAGATGTAGACGACGGCTGCAAGATCTGTGACGTAGCGCTGGAAATAAGGTAAGAAAAGGGGAATTTAGACTAAATTTTAAAAGTTTAAAGGGGGGTTGCACGGGTCACAAAGCAGTCAGTAATATAATCAAACTTTAAAAACAGGTATGTTTTGGCAACTGTAGTGTTCCTTAAATGACTGTAGGAAATGTCATTCCATTACATAAACAAATCTGTCCATATAATTTCCAAATATAGTTTACATGGCCACTTATTTCTCTGTTTCAAAGCCATTGACTAGGGGCTAAGTACTTGCTGACTGGCTAGTTGTTCTTTCTTAAACCACCGACCCAGGAGTGCATTTTTCTAGTATATTCTATTTTTTTCTGATAGATTTCTGTTACAGTTTCATCAATACATACTGAAGTAATTTTTTAACTTAAGGCAAGAATTAGATTTTCAAGTCAGCCAAATATTAATTCTACAAAACTATAAAAATATCACACACCAAGATCCAATCTGGCGTATGATGCCAGTAATACGGAACCAGGGCTGTTTAGGACTTAACCCTTAAACTCCATATATCAAAACAATAACAATGGGTGTATCCCATAAAGAATAATGGTCATACACGGCTATAAGATCTAGTCCCCTAAGGTAGAAGTGTAACAAAATATTGTTTCAATAACATCAATTATATACAGTCTAAGAGCTGCACTGTATATTTTTCTATGGGATAGTCCATTCGTATTGCTTTGAAGTACTAATTCTCTCCAGAAGTTTTTTGTTTTTTTGTTTTTTCTAGTTATCACCACAATTCTTCTTCTATTTAATCTGTAGGTGCATACTTTAATAATGGTCGGGATGAAACTGGATAAGACATGCATCTGTTGTGGTGAGAGAGCTACCCAGCTCTCTTGTGTTTCATGATGGGATCTCACGGACACCATTCGTGTGTGAGTGTTTTTTTTTTACTTGGTGGCATTTTGTCTCCAAGCAATAAAGATGTTTTGGGACTATAATTACCACTCCCTTCTTCTTTTCTCATGGCATTGTGCAAATTCAGCACTTACGGTGCTGAACCATTGGAAAAGATGATACACTGACTCTGAAGTGTAATTATTTTTCTTTTCTATGCAGGTTTTCACACAGACCCGTAAGCCTCTTGCCGAAATAACATTAATCACTACTGGAGCTTTCAGATTCTAATAATAATAAATCTAAAATTGCATAATACTTTTATTTGCAATGACATGTAGATGCATTTGCATTATCACTGGTAAAAGGTTTTTAATGTAAACTCATTGTTTCTAAATGTATATCCTTTAAATGTGCATATACATCACTGGGACAATCCCATGGACAATAACATATTTCAAAAGATTATAAATAATTTAATGGTCATAATAATCAATAGGATAATCCAAACAGTGCCCATCACAGGTTCAGCAGCCAATTTCTTTATGTAACAAGTAATCATAAAAAAGACTAATGCATTAATCATACCTAATGAAAAGAAACAGGGATACGATTATACATGTAGCAAACACAAGTACAACCATGAGTTCTAGGGAGCCTGGCACAGTACATTAGCTCTTGCAAATAATACCAATGACAACCCAATCTATATGTCATAGTCACTGATTATTCCTATATTTCACTGCAACTCTAATAGTAATGACATTTTTTTTTGTGAAAAGGTATGGGAAGCAACACAAAAAACTCATGCATTTATATTCATTCAAGCTTTATTATTTCTTATCTTATGTCCATGCAACATCTCAGTAGAAAATAGCATTTCCGCACTGATCAAAGTCTTGAAAGATTGTGATATAGGAGATTTAAAGAGAAAATATTCAGCCATAGGAGAGTGATTTTTTTTATTATTGTTGTTGATTAATAAATAATGAAATCCCTATGCCTGGTTTCTTCATGATTAATGACTTTTGCACTGCCTTAGATATTTGCAAGATAGTAGATGTTATGCATAACCATTACACCTGTCCATTTGGTTTTAGAAGAGGCAAAATTTGCCTGAATTTTGACCAATCAATGCCATACAGAGGTATAACTGATCAAATGACTTGCGCAATCTATGTGCATGCTCATTCACTTTCTGATCTGTGTCTATTCTCTGTTTATGATAGCATCTCTGACGACTGCCTTAAAGACTTTGCTAGGGCTCTGTCGTTCCTATAGAACTCACTTGCCTGCTCTGTTAGACTCTCACGCAGTCTCAGTTCCTTCAAAACATCATTACAAACTCATGTCTTTAGGAAAGCATATTAATTAAACTGTTAACTTGCATTGTGTGGACTTTGATCAGCAAAAAAAAACTATTTTTTGTTCCCACTTTGTGAGTACCTCTTTTTTTTATCTCATTTTATTTATGGTTGGTACCAGTGAGAACTTTTTGCAGTTTTATTATTTTATATGAACATGTACAACAATGATTTGCTGTACCCGAGCTTGGACACTCACACACACCTTTTGTGATCAGATCCAGATGCACCTTCTGCCAAGGCTCCACTGGACCAACATATCCATAGGTTGGAATTGTGCCGCTAAGGAGCTGCCATCTAGAGCTGATCTGTAGCTCCAAAAAACTGTGAATGCATTGTTATATTCTTTAAACCAACTTTTAGAAAATACTACACCATATTCTGTTTTCCTATCCTTTTATTTTTTATCATTATTTTTTTTTTTATATAGCACCACCAAATTCCACAGCGCTTTACAATGGGTGGACTAAAACACGTAATTGTAACCAAACAAGTTGGATGCACAGGAACAGAGGGGTTGAGGGCCTGCTCAATGACCTTACATGCTAAAGGAAGTGAGGTAAAGTGAAACAAAAGGTAAGGGTAGGAGAAGAGAAGAAGATTGGTAGAATAGTATTGACTAAATACTTAGTGTGTTTTGTGTGTGTTCGTAATTACAGTTGCACAAGAGGAATCAATTGGGAGCTATTAGTAGTTTAATTCATAAGCTATTGTGAAGAAATTCGTTTTTAATGATGTTTACATATCTACTGCTTATCATCTGGATTTGAGAACATCTACAAGGCGCTGCTCACTTTACTAACATATTGAACTATGCTATCCATTAGAAGAGAAGCGACTCTGTTTTGGGTTGTTTCAGTCACTAGTGCTAAAGTTCATTAGTGCTAAAAGTCCTATCTGTTTTATTGTATGTAATAGATACACTTACTATAAACTCTACAGGTCAATACAAATCACACTTTGCTCTTCTCTGTCATGCCACTGTAGCATAGATAAGCAAAAATAAAATATAATATTATATATATGTGCGTAAGATTTGTAAGCTGTTCTACTTGTTTGTTGTCCAACACATCCTCATAAAATCTGTTTAACATCTACTATGTCATGTAGGACTGTATTGAAAGATACCTATGAACCCAGCCATAATTGACTGACATCTGATGTAAATGGAATGACTTATCAGTAGTGATGTCGCGAACACGAAATTTTACTGGTAAATTTCTAAATAAAACTAGATCTCAATAAAATTACATTAATTGAATATTTATTTACAGTTTGTATATATAATGAATGCAGTGTGTGTGTGTTTGTGTGTTGTGTGTATATAATGAAGGCAGAGTGTGTGTGTATATAATGCAGTGTGTTTGTATGAATGCAGTGTGTATATAATGAATGCAGTGTGTGTGTATATAATGCAGTGTGTGTTTGTATGAATGCAGTGTGTGTGTATATAATGAATGCAGTGTGTGTTTGTACGAATGCAGTGTGTGTATATAATGCAGTGTGTTTGTATGAATGCAGTGTGTGTATATAATGCAGTGTGTGTGTGTATATAATGAATGCAGTGTGTGTATATAATGCAGTGTGTGTTTGTGTGAATGCAGTGTGTGTTTGTGTAGTGTGTGTAAACTGCGTGAGGGGAGGGCATTTTTTATTATTTTAATGTTTTAATTTTAATATTATTATTTTAATATTATTATTATTATATTTTAATATTTGTATTATTTTTTATTAAATTGTTTTTTGTCCCCCCTCCCTGCTTGTTGCCTGGCCAGGGAGGGGGGCTATGTTAATCCCTGGTGGTCCAGTGGATGGGCTGGGAAGAGGGGGGGCCGGAGCCCTTGCCCCCCCCTGCGGACGCCCATGCTCACAGTGTAAGTCTTGTGGTCTGCATGCATCGTGGAGCGTTGCCATGATAACCCGTGGCAATGCTCTGACGGCCGCGGGTGTTGGAGACTTACACTGTGAGCAGAACGGAGCTGACAGGGGAGCTGCACGGAGGAGAAGGGAGCTGACCAGAGCTGCTGTAAAGGTAAGTAACAGCTTGCTCCGGCCCCCAACATGACCACCGGGCTTGTAATGAGCATGGCGGTCCTGGTCTGTATTATGGCAATGCAAGTTGCCATAATACAGAGACTCACTCAAGTATATACGGTATGTAAAGGCGTAGCATTTTAATCAAATGCACTATCACTCAGAGAAGGGAACAGAAGCATGGTGTGTGCTGCATGTACATCTACTGGTCATTTACCAATATGTGTCTCTATTTAATTACTTAATTGCTATTGAAGTTACTAGATAACCTTCATTTAAATATACATAGAGATTTGGGCTAGTGTGCAGATAACTGTTTTTTATTGTATGTATTGGGGCTGATGTATGCTATTGTCGTTGCTGCAGTCCAGGAGTAGTGGGGGTTTGACAGCAGGTTCTATTTGTGTTTATTTGCATTCACTTTTGTACCACGCAGCCATGTTATAGTGCTGATGGCCATCTCATGTGTTCCCTAGCAAGGGTTAATAAGTATGTAGGGGATTAGAAAAATACCCCTCTCTGTCTCATTAGAGATATATTTGCCTGAAGGTGAAGGAAACAAGATGAATTGTTAGTGCAGGACCCATCTAAAAGTGATGTGGCAGGTGGGCTTGCATCTAATGCCCATTGGAGTTACTAGATAACCTCCACTTACTTAAATATGGATAGGGAGTTGGGCTAGTGTGCAGGTAACTCTTTTTTTCAGTGGTTAACTACATGAACGTCTAATAATGTGCTGTAACTTTCCAGTACTTTATAGATAATGCTACATAATCAATAAAGTAGTAAACGTATTCACCAGTCTTAATGACGCAAGGCAGTGATATCACAATATAAATCATGTCTGTCACTTTGCAGGTTTTGCTATTACATGAATCTGTATTTCTCCTCTTTTTTTAAATTCACTCGAGTTTTTTTAGTTATACGTAAGAAGTAGTTACTGCTTTTTTTTCTCAAAGGGCACAGAAAGTTTGAAAAATTCAATTTTAATTGCTACGCTAATGTTCCCAGAATTCATCAATCAGAAGAGTTCTACAAAAGTGAAAACTGTGGATTTCCTACAGAGAGGAGATGAAAATTGAGGCGCGCAGGTATTTAGGAAGGACACATTCGGTGGTTTGCAAGGTTTGTACTGAGCATGGTTGGTCTGGCCGAGAGCATACAGTATTTAAGACTTGGTTAATAATGGCTTCCTGTCATTTACTATACAATTATTTTCATATATATATATTCCTGTGTTACCGAATATCAATAGTTGTGGGTCAGGGTCAGGAATTCCTCTAGATCATCTTTCATTATTTCTTCAGCAAGCAGTGACTCCACTTTTGTGTGGAACATGCCGAACTGAGATAATGAGATCCTTTTCACTTAATAATCACAGGCACAAACAAACGGAGCAACCCACTTGTGTGTGATAAAAACAAGATCAATATTTCAAGACAATTTTTACTATTTGAAATGTTCAAGTAGTTCCATATTCTGCAGCTGTGTATATATAAAGAGAGTTAGTTAAAGAAGTCTAAACTATTTGTTATCACATAGTTTGTTTGAACTAAAGTAACATTTAAAACTGCAATCAAACAAAATTACAATCAAATATATGTTTTGCACATTTTACAGATTACAGTTAGAACTTGAAAATGTATGAAAGAAAAAGATTTGATTAAGCATTGTAGGTGAACTATTTAAAATCTGACGTAAATAGCTATCTTAGTTGACCATAAACCCAGGCAAATCCTTATATTGTACTTGTTGGGGCTCTTGTAACAAATAGAGCTAAATTAACTAAAACATTTGGAGAGCTCACCGTTCCAATACTGATTTTTCTTAATAGAGCTTTATTTGGTGCTCTTTCTGTGAATACTGTAGTCACTGTGTGACCAGTATAAACCTGTAGGCACAGGAGAATTCTCCAGGACATCAAAGTTCAGGATATTAAGGGCAATAAGAGCACTCAGAGTTAATATATGAAGTATAAAACGGTCAGCTAAGACATGCATAGTGCACACGGGGTGAAGTTTACAGTGTGCAGAGGCCAGCTTTCTTCTTCTCACATGGTTACTTTTCCTTCTTTCACTGGCAATACCCTTATTATTTGCATCACTTAAAAACAATGAAAATATATCACATCAAAGCTACACTTTCAGGGAGAGAAATATGCCCAAAATAGCAATTAGAAATGTGAAAAAATTATATATTTTTTATTAAAATTCCAGGCTTGAATATAGCAAAATGGAAGACACCATAAAGATGATGTTAAAACATTACATGTCACTTCATCAGAGAGGGTCCCTACTGAGTACCTGCATGGAATTTTAATGAAGAATTTTTTTTGGGAGACAAACCGAAGGATCTGTCAGGGTACCTGAAGTCTCTACCTCGGAGGAGGTTAGACTTCCCGACGGCCGTTCTCTCAGGGGGGCTGATTCATCCAATCCTCACAGCTCTCTTAGTCATTCCCACGCTGGCCGCGATAGCCCCGCTTCCTTTTATGACACGACGCTCAGGAGCCAACGTCATGACGGCAATCACATCCCGACCTGTCAATCTAGTTCGGAACAACGAATCAGGGCTCGGCAAGGGAGGAGTCATCAATTAGAGAACCAGGGTATAAATGAGGGATGTGTGTAATGGTTCATTGCCCTGTCGTGGTTCTAGCTTGTCTGGTTCCTCAGTGCTCTTATGTCTATTGTTCTATTTGGTTTTGACTCGGCTTGTACTATCGTTCCTGTTTACCTCTCGTGTCCTTTGACCTCGGCTTGTCTCTCGCTTACCTGTTCTCTCGGTCCCTCGACCTCGGCTTGTCTCTGACCATTCTTTGCTTTCTCCTTACGTTAGTCCGGCCATTCTAAGGTCCGGTATACGTACTCCTCTCCTGTTCGTACTCTGCGTGTTGGATCCCTGTCCCGATCCTGACATTACGACAGGGCCATGGATCCTGCAGGTACAAACGCTCAGCTTGGTCCGCCTGACTCGAGGTTTGAAGCCATGGACCATAGAATGGACCAAATGGCCCTAGCGCTGCAAGCATTACTATCCCATCCGAGTAATCAAGCAGAGGAGATGCGTACTCCATCTATCTCTCTTGCTAACTCAGGCCTAGAGGTAGCCACAGTGGGAACTTCTTCCCGTGTTACTTCCCCTTTACGGTATGGCGGTGCTCCGGATACCTGTCGAGGTTTCCTAAACCAGATAGGAATTCATTTTGAATTACAACCCCGCGCCTACCCTACTGACAGGGCGAAGGTTGGATTCATAATCTCGCTACTCATTGACAAAGCTCTTAGATGGGCTAACCCTCTGTGGGAAAATAATAATCCAGTAGTCTATAACTATAATGCGTTTATTACTACTTTTAGGAGGACTTTTGATTCCCCAGGGAGAAAGGCCAGTGCAGCTAGATTACTATTACGTCTTAGACAGCATAATCTAACCCTTGTGGATTATGCGCTAGAGTTCAGATCCTTGGCGGCAGAGGTCAAGTGGAATGAACAAGCCTATATGGACGTATTTCTGAACGGATTATACGGATGCGATCTTAGACGAGGTTGCCACAAGGGATCTTCCTGAAAATTTAGAGGAATTAATTTCATTTATTTCTCGTATAGATGAACGTATGAGACAGAGGCAGAACACTCGTGATAATGGTTATAGACCTTCCTTAAGACTAACTCCCGCATTTCCGAATTCTGAATCTACTATACTAGCTCTCCCAGAACCTATGCAAATTGGTAACACTCGCCTTTCAGAGAATGAAAGACAATATAGGAGAAGGGAGGGTCGGTGTATGTATTGTGGAGTAGGCGGGCATTTACGCCTAAATTGCCCTAACCGTCCGGGAAACGCTCGCACCTAAGTTTCTCCAGAGGACAGGCCTTGGGTGTTTCTATTTTGTCCTCTACATATGATTACAGGGATCATAGGTTACTACTACAGGTTTCTTTAACTTGGGAAAAGGGAGTACTTAAAGCTATGGCATTAATAGATTCCGGAGCAGCTGAAAGCTTTATTGATCAAACTTTTGTCAAAAACCACTCTATCCCATCTCAGCTAAAGGAGACTCCATTGGCCGTTGAGGCCATAGATGGTAGACCTTTATCAGATCCTGTGATTTCTCGTGAAACTATACCAGTTAAGTTAACCATTGGTATTTTACACGAGGAGGAGATTTCTCTCATGCTTATCTCATCCCCTTCAGTTCCTATAGTTTTGGGGTATCCCTGGCTTAAAAGGCATAACCCTACTATTGATTGGGAGCAAGGTGAAATAGTCTCTTGGGGTCAGGGTTGCCAGAAAGGTTGTGTACAGAAAGTCTCACCATTGTGCGTAGTGGACACACCTAGTAACTCTAACAAGCCCACAGAATTACAGATACCTTCCCAGTACCTGGATTTAAAGGCAGTCTTTGATAAGAGGAATGCTGATACTTTACCCCCACACAGGTCCTTTGATTGTAAGATTAATCTCCTACCTGGTACTATGCCTCCGAGGGGCAATGTATATCCTCTATCCACTAAGGAGAACTTAGTCTTAGAAGAGTACATTCAGGAGAATCTAGACAAAGGATTTATTAGAAGATCCTCTTCTCCAGCCGGAGCCGGTTTCTTTTTTGTAGATAAAAAAGACGGTACACTACGGCCTTGCATTGATTATCGGGGCTTGAATAAGATAACTATCAGAAATGCTTATCCGATTCCCCTAATTACTGAGCTATTTGATCGCCTTAAAGGCTCTAAGATTTTTACCAAGTTAGATCTGAGGGGAGCTTATAACTTGGTGAGAATTCAGCAGGGCGATGAATGGAAAACGGCTTTCAATACCCGGTATGGCCACTACGAGTACACGGTAATGCCCTTCGGGCTTTGCAATGCCCCTGCTGTATTCCAGGACTTGATTAATGAGGTTCTTAGGGAATTTCAACATGAATGTGTTATAGTTTATTTGGATGATATACTAATACACTCTAAAGAGCCTGAGGCTCATCACAAACAAGTCAGAAGGGTATTGCACAAACTCCTACAGCATGGGTTGTATTGCAAATTGGAGAAGTGTAGCTTCGACCAATCTCAGGTAAACTTTCTTGGTTACGTTATTTCTGGTGAGGGGTTTAAGATGGATCCTGTTAAACTCCAATCTATCTTGGATTGGCCATTGCCCAAGGGACTCAAGGCCATTCAGAGGTTTATCGGATTCTCGAATTACTACAGGCGCTTCATTAAGGGGTACTCGTCTATTATTGCTCCTATTACCAACATGACTAAACAGGGTGCTGATACTAAGACATGGTCCCCGGAGGCGCTTGTTGCTTTCAGTACTCTCAAGGAACAGTTTGCCTCAGCACCGATATTAGTTCATCCAGACACATCTTTGCCTTTCTTACTCGAGGTAGACGCCTCAGAGACAGGTGTAGGCGCTATTCTGTCCCAAAGGTTACGTTTGAATAAACCACTGCATCCTTGTGTTTTTTTTCCAGGAAATTGTCTGGGCCTGAGAGCAGGTATGATATTGGTGACAGGGAACTGTTAGCGGTAATTTTGGCTTTAAAGGAGTGGAGACATCTGTTGGAAGGGACTTTACACCCGGTTACTATTTTGACGGATCACAAGAATTTGTCATATATAGGGGAAGCCAAGCGATTATCTGCCAGGCAGGCTCGTTGGTCTTTGTTCCTTACTCATTTCAACTATGTTCTCACTTATAGACCTGGTTCTAAGAATTTTAAGGCCGATGCATTGTCCCGTCAACATGAACCTTCTACTATGCCTGATGTGGTTTTTTCTTCTATAGTTCCCAAGCGTAATATTATTGCCAGCACTAGCATCAAGATTCACTCTCCGTTGCTGGATGAGATCAAGAAGTTACAACATCTGGCGCCCGGACCTATTCCGGGGGACCGTTACTTCGTTCCTCCTAAACTCCAACTGGAACTTATGCAGTGTTTTCATAACAGTAAATTTGCCGGACATCCTGGCATACGCAAGTCATGTTCTCTGATTTCTAAAGATTTCTGGTGGCCTTCATTACGTAAGGATCTTAAGGAATTCGTCGGGGCATGTGATGTCTGTATGAGGACTAAACAACCTCATACGCTTCCATGTGGGCTTTTGCACCCCCTAGAAATTCCTGTGAAACCATGGTCTTGTCTGGCTATGGACTTCATCGTTGATTTACCGGTTTCTAAAAAACATACGGTTATCCTCACAGTAATTGACAGGTTTACCAAAATGGCTCATTTTGTACCTCTGATCAAATTGCCCTCTTCTCCCGAACTGGCTGAAATTTTCGCGAGGGAGATTTTTCGTTTACATGGGATTCCTTCTGAAATCGTTTCTGATAGAGGTTCCCAATTTGTTTCCCGGTTTTGGAGATCCTTCTGTTCTCAGCTTGGTATCAAATTAAATTTTTCCTCTGCCTATCATCCCCAGTCCAATGGGGCTGCCGAACGCACCAACCAAAAGGTTGAACAGTTCTTGTGTTGTTTTGTTTCTGAACACCAGGACGATTGGGTCGGTCTGATTCCTTGGGCGGAGTTTGCGCACAACAACAGTGTTTGCGATTCTAGTCGTTCTAGCCCCTTTTTCATGAATTATGGCTTTCATCCTTCCATTCTTCCGTCGGCCTCCCCCTCCCAGGGGATACCGTCGGTTGATATTCATGTTGCCAATCTGAGAAAGTTGTGGGATCAGACTCGACAAATTCTTATTCATAATTCCATGGTGTCCAAACGACACGCTGACAAACGCAGAAGGCTGGCTCCGGTATTCTCTCCGGGTGATAGGGTATGGTTGAGTACCAGGAACATCCGCTTGAAAGTTCCTTCCATGAAATTTGCTCCTCGTTACATAGGTCCTTACAGGGTTCTGTGTCGTATAAATCCTGTTGCATATCGTCTGGCTCTTCCGCCTGCTTTACGCATCCCGAACTCCTTTCATGTTTCTTTATTGAAGCCTTTGGTGTGTAACAGATTTTCCTCCACTGTGCCTTCCCCTCGTTCTGTCCAGGTTGAGGGTCAGGAGGAGTATGAGATCAATTCCATCCTCGATTCTCGGATTTCTCGGGGGAAGGTGCAGTATCTTGTTGACTGGAAAGGATATGGTCCTGAGGAAAGATCTTGGGTGGTCCAGGAGGATGTGCATGCTCCTCGCCTTCTCAGGGCTTTTCATGCTCGCTTTCCGTCTCTCCCCGGTTCCTTCCGCCCGGTGGGCGTTTCTGAGGGGGGGGGGGTACTGTCAGGGTACCTGAAGTCTCTACCTCGGAGGAGGTTAGACTTCCCGACGGCCGTTCTCTCAGGGGGGCTGATTCATCCAATCCTCACAGCTCTCTTAGTCATTCCCACGCCGGCCGCGATAGCCCCGCTTCCTTTTATGACACGACGCTCAGAAGCCGACGTCATGACGGCAATCACATCCCGACCTGTCAATCTAGTTCGGAACAACGAATCAGGGCTCGGCAAGGGCGGAGTCATCAATTAGAGAACCAGGGTATAAATGAGGGATGTGTGTAATGGTTCATTGCCCTGTCGTGGTTCTAGCTTGTCTGGTTCCTCAGTGCTCTTATGTCTATTGTTCTATTTGGTTTTGACTCGGCTTGTACTATCGTTCCTGTTTACCTCTCGTGTCCTTTGACCTCGGCTTGTCTCTCGCTTACCTGTTCTCTCGGTCCCTCGACCTCGGCTTGTCTCTGACCATTCTTTGCTTTCTCCTTACGTTAGTCCGGCCATTCTAAGGTCCGGTATACGTACTCCTCTCCTGTTCGTACTCTGCGTGTTGGATCCCTGTCCCGATCCTGACAGGATCAGAGCTAATAAACAAAAACAACAAGACGGCAGCAACCCAAAGAAAGGGATCCTTCTAAGACCCTTTGCAAATGTGAAAAGCCAAAAAGAAAGAAATTTTAGGGTTATGACGGAGATATAGTTTAAACAACAGTTATGTAATAAAAAGAGCGTCCAGAATAAAAAATACCCTTTAAGGTAATAGTAAAGTCAGGTGGTTAGAGGATCAGAGCAGAACAATCTTGTCTAGAACGGTATGCAGGTGTTCAAAGTTCTTTGATGTAATCCATATATAGTATAAAAAGACAAAAGTGGGAAAGACTACAATAGAGCAATATATCAATACGATCAAAGTTGAGGTAATAGAAATAACGATGGGTTACTCACCTTTAGTGGAGCCATAGCCAGCTCCAGTGTGTATAGCATGCAGCGGTATAATGCCCACTTACCGGGTATGGTGTGGGTGTCCTCAGTAGGAAAGATTCCTGAAACCCAAAAGCAGAAATAAAATGCAACAAATAGTGCCAACTGTTTGATAAATGTATTGCTAGAAATGGAATAAAAGAAATATACTCACAAAGGTAGAGCAGACCAACTGCTCTAAATGGAATTATATTTTTTTTACATTTTTAATTCTAATTGTTGTTTTGGGTGTCTTTTGTTCCCTGAAAATTAAGCTTTGATATTTTTCCTTATGTTTTTCTTTTTAGCATTATTAAACTAAACCGATTCAAGTAAAAATGTTACCTAAGCAATTCCATTTTTGTTTTGTGGAACAACGTCACAGGACAAAACTTTCCTGTGACTTCCATGCATAAAAGCTATGAGAACTTAGGAATTAGATCTGTATAGTTGATTTCTTAAGTAGTTTAGAACTATAAAGATTACAATGACTTTAGTTCCAGACTGCTTACAAAAACAAAGTTACACGTTTGCCCTGCAGCTGCTTGGGTTATAATGTGGTTTTCCTAAAGGTAAGTAAAATATGTAGAGGAACTAGATTATCTTTTGCGAATGGACACTCCTTTAAATGGATTTCTGATTTATTCCATGTCAGATTAGTGCTACGTGTCAATCATTTTGATTGACGTAATAAGTGGACTAAAAATGCCACATCTTGCGTACAACAGCGTATAGAATTAAGCAGTTGAACTCTCAAAACTTAATGGAGTCAGGTGATACTTGAAATCTCAAATGATCTGGGTGAATAGCCAGATTCTAAGAAACATACAATCAGGTCTAAACGATTATTCTCTACACTGATTAGATAGTAAATATGCATTTGTGATGTACCTTTTTAATGCACTTACTAGTATTTCACAGCTGAATCTTTACGACCAGCCTCATATTTGAGAAATCCTAATCCGTAGGTCAATTTCCTAAACAGAGAGCTGTGATGATTCAAAATGCAAACCAAAATAAAAGAGAATGGAAAAAAAAAAGCATCCAACTGGGTTGAATTGGAGATTTTGCTGTGCGGAGAAGAAATCTCTCAGTATAGTTCAGAGATCTTTCAGGTACAGATATGCATTTGACATCCATTTCATGTAAAATATTTAACTTCTCAGTACATATATTTGCATATCTTTACAGCTTTATACATTATTTGCATATGGAAAAATCAAGCTTTGTCTTGACTTCACAGATACAATTAAGATTATGTTTCTTTCATATAAAAGGTATGAAATGAAAGATAAAATTATAGCAGCTTAATTTCAGTTTTATTGAAAATAACTCAACGAATCTGCTTTCATCTCAGGAACCCATGATTATTAATGCCATTTAAATTGAGTTCAGCCTTTAGAAATCAGTTTTCCATCCCATATATAAATCCCTTATATTTTATATTTATTGTTTCTGTTCTCAAATATGCTATAGATAAAAAAAAAAACAACGCAAAATGCATGTATAATACAATAGTATAATAAATATAATATAATCATTATCCAGCACAACTGTCCAAAACTGATTAATTGTACTGAAAAGTAAGACATAAACTGTGACAATGTTTGTATTGGAGAAAATAAACTATAATTTGCTTGCAAACATTTAGAACATTTCTTATAGTCTATCATCTATAAGTCTTCAGCTGTGGTTCCAGATTTCCTCTTTGCCTCCTGAACTAAGATTCTCATTTTATGTATAAAGCAAGATAACTTTGCACCCTCTATCAGACAATTTTAATACAGTTTCACTCTATCTTAACTTTGAGTGGTTTTGGGATATTTGTTTTAGTTTTATCTCGATTTTATACATTTGTCTTTTTAACCACTTCACTTCTAAATCTCATGGGGAAAGGAGTGAAAGAACTCCATAATTCACCATCAGCATCACACTAGCAGTCCAATTATTGATACATATTGATACTGCAGTATTAAATACCTTTATTTTACAAGTATATGATTTAACTGCAATTACTGTATCTGGGCATTATGCTCAAATGAAGACATCCATTTTACATTTGCTGTTACTGTACTGTAATTTTAGTAAGTGTTACTGCTAGTAATGATTTCTACTCATTACAAATACCTAAAAGCAAGGCATATGACTATTTTTATGTATCTATTTTTGTCACATCTACTTTATGAGGAATAGAAATAGTTTTTTCTTCCATACTAACATTTCAGACCCAATGTGAAATATTGCAAGAAAAATGGAAACTTTTAATTTCCCAAATATTAGCTATAAAGGCTAAATGAATAAGTGCAAAATAAAAATGGTGTGACTTTACATAATTTTACTGTTTACATTTCCCTGCAAAGTAATATATAAACAAAATTGCTATTAAATGGTAATATGCTTGCTGTGCAATTTTTTTTTTCAAATACATATCATGCTAATTTTTTCAATCAAAAAGTTAACCCCTTTCATCGGTAGTTGTGTATACATGATTGGCAGGATATGCATCCATATCCTGCAATCATGTATACATAATTGTAAAATTTCTAATTGAAATTCTTCATTGCTGACATTTAGGTACACACTTTGCTGAACTCCACAGCTATATGGGCCAGAAGGGAGATCTACAGATCTACCTGCATGGCCCTGCACTGCCTCCTTTACAGGCTGCTCCTGTGGCTTGGAGCAGCTCTCTGCAAATGCTTCCTCTCAGTCATAGATAAGAAGGGGACATTCCAAGGGGTCTGCTCCCAGCCAGGATCACCAGAACACCAACAAAAACACTGGACAACCATGGAAGGAAGATTGTATTTTGTCCTAACTACAATAAGGTATGTAGGAGGATAATTAGCCCCCAAAATAATAATAATACATTAATAAATACATTTAACAAAATTAATAACATTGTTTGGGGACAAGGAATTGCAGCCTCCACACACATAATCTACCCCAACTGTAATATCAATCCCACCCCTACATCGTCATCCCGCACACTTAACCCTCACACATAGTCACCATGTCACAGTCGACCCCCACACACTTATCCCTCACACACAGTCACCATGTCACAGTGCATCACATGTCCACGCCACCCCTCTCGCTTACCCGTCACACACATTGACCATATCAGAGTTACGCCCTATACTTACCTCTCTCTCACAGTCATTATGTCACAGTGAGTCACCATATCACAGTAACCACCCACACTTACCCCTTCATGCACAGCCACCATGTGACAGTCACACTGCCACAGTCACACTGCCAGTTTATGTCAGTGACTATGTGGGCATTGGTGATTGTGTTTGTGCTCTAGTATCTGTTAAAGAGTGTGAGTGTGTGTATGTGTGAACATCAGTGACTATGTGTCAGTGTATGTGTGTCACTGAACATCCATTAATCATAATTATGTGTGTATGTGTCTATATCTATTTTTTCTTTAAAATGACAGATTGAATTAAAAAAAATACAGTTTTACATTAGCTATGTGATTTATGAGTATTATGCATTTATTTGCATTTAATTTTCCAAAAGTTTGTAGTTTAGTGAATAACCCAGTCAGTCTCCCAGTATTTCATGCCCTGATGTCAAATTACATCCACCAAAGAGTGTACTTATAGGATTTAGACTAAACAAAATACATTGTAGTTAAATCAGACATAGAGTCAATGTTTAACACCGATCACTGGACCTTTCGAAAGACGGCAGGGTTATGGGGATGAAACGTTGGCTGTAAAATGAAAGATAATACTCCCTTCCCCTATTACTTTGTATTACATGATTTACATTCATTTTACATTGCAAAGAAAGGGAGAGTGAATTTTAGCTTGGAAAGCCTCATTTACCTTCTTTTCTTTGTCAAAAATTGTAGTTCAAACAGCAGAGAAGCTCATTCTGTCCTCTTCAATGACTGTGAGGTAAGTGGAAATGGCAGGGCCTTCCCTGTCTCGTCCTACGCAGTAAACAAGCTTGATTTAGAAACCTTAATCATGCATTCTAACAATCAGGGAGGAGAGAACGTTCACTGCCAAACAATGCAGAACATGAGTTATTGGGATATAGAATATAAATATTCTGGTATTAAAAAAAGAATATTAAGACTAAAAAGAGGGAATAAGACAGTAAAAGGTAAATAGCTCTAAAACTCTATTCTATTTAATTTTATTCTATTTTCTTTCATTTTAATTTTATTTTTATTTTTGTTTTCTATTTTATTTCCATTTATATTTCTACACTAATTTAATTTTAACATTATTCTTATTCCCAATTTCACATATATCAATATGCACCAAATGGTATTTTTTATGATAACATTGATACAAGTATTATCTCCTGTTTAAATATATGTGCAATTATGTTCTGCATCTATTTGACCTCAAACTGTAACATTACAACTAGTGATGTCCCGAACGGTTCGCTGGCGAATAGTTCCTGGCGAACATAGCATGTTCGCGTTCGCCACCGCGGGCGAACACATGCGGTGTTCGGTCTGCCCCCTATTCTTTATAATTGAGTAAACTTTGACCCTGTACCTCACAGTCAGCAGACACATTCCAGCAAATCAGCAGCACACCCTCCCTAGCAGACCCTCCCACCTACTGGACAGCATCCATCTTAGATTCATTCGGAAGCTGCAACCATTTTATTTTATTTTTTCAATTTATTATTATTTTTTTTCAGTGCATATAAATGTTACAAGCAGATACTCCCCCCAGACACTCTGTATTACTGCAGATACTCCCTCCAGACACTCTGTATTACTGCAGATACTCCCTCCAGACACCCTGTGTTACTGCAGATACTCCCTCCAGACACCCTGTGTTACTGCAGATACTCCCTCCAGACACTCTGTATTACTGCAGATACTCCCTCCAGATACCCTGTGTTACTGCAGATACTACCTCCAGACACCCTGTGTTACTGCAGATACTCCCTCCAGACACCCTGTGTTACTGCAGATACTCCCTCCAGACACTCTGTATTACTGCAGATACTCCCTCCAGACACCCTGTGTTACTGCATATACTACCTCCAGACACCCTGTGTTACTGCAGATACTCCCTCCAGACACCCTGTGTTACTGCAGATACTCCCTCCAGACACCCTGTGTTACTGCAGATACTCCCTCCAGACACTCTGTGTTACTGCAGATACTCCCCCCAGACACTGACACAGAGCAGAAAAGGGACTGTTCCCCCTACATAGGGTCACTTGGCAGATATGGATTGACACCTGTCCTCAGAGATCATGATACACACTGACACAGAGCAGAATAGGGACTGTTCCCGCTACATATGGTCACTTGGCAGATATGGATTGACACCTGTCCTCAGGGACCCTGATACACACTGGGGGGGACCTACTGTCCTCCCCCCGCCCCCACCCCTGCGTGGTAGGTGGGGGCCATAAAAATAATGAGGGGGGACCTACTGTCCTCCCCCCGGCCCCCACCCCTGCGCGGTGGGTGGGGGCCATAAATCACAATGGGGGGAGGACCTACTGTCCTCCCCCAACCACCACCACTGTGCGGTGGGTGGGGGCCATAAAAATATTGAGGGGGGGACCTACTGTCCTCCCCCCTGCCCCCACCCCTGCGTGATGGGTGGGGGCCATAAATCACAATGGGGGAGGACCTACTGTCCTCCCCCCGCCCCCACCCCTGTGTGGTGGGTGGGGGCCATAAAAATAATGAGGGGGGACCTACTGTCCTCCCCCCTGGCCCTCACCCCTGAGCGGTGGGTGGGGGCCCTAAAAAAAAACAATAAGGAGGGGACCTACTGTCCCCCCCAGCCCCCACCCCTTAGTGGTGGGTGGGGGCCCTAAATAAAAATCCCCCCCCCCATCAAAGGTGACTAGGGGTCCCCACCCTAAAAAAGTTACCCCCTACCTACCCCCCTCACCCTAAAAAATGAAGGGGGAATAAAATAACTAACCTGTAAAGAAAAATTCAGCTTACCATTTGACGTCTTCTTTTTTCTAAAATCTTTTTTCAGCCCCAAAAAGGGGCAAATAAAAAGCCATAAGAACCGACGCAATGTAAAAAAAAAAAAACGAGCGCAAAAAAAATAATCCATCTTCACCCATGAAGGGCTCCGCACAGACTGAGCTCTGCAGGGCGGGGGAAGGCTTATAAAGCCTTGCCACGCCATGCAATTAGGCTAAGAACACTCTGATTGGCTGGTTTAAGCAATCAGAGTGCTCTTTGTCATTTTACACAGCGTGGGAAAATTCCAAAGAACTTTCCCACACTGTGTAAAATGACACAGAGCACTCTGATTGGTTAGATTCCAAGCCCACCAATCACAGTGCTTTGTGTCATTTTACACAGCGTGGGAAAGTTCTTTGGAATTTTCCCACGCTGTGTAAAATGACAAAGAGAACTCTGATTGGTGGGCTTGGAATCTAACCAATCAGAGTGTTCTGTGTCATTTTACACAGCGTGGGAAAGTTCTTTGGAATTTTCCCACGCTGTGTAAAATGACAGAGAGCACTCTGATTGGTGGGCTTGGCAGGGCCGCCATCAGGGGGTGACAACCATGACGGTTGTCACGGGCCCGGCGGCCCTGGGGGGCCCGGACCACTCTGGCAGTCCTGGGCCCCACTTTCCCTCCCTGCACACATAGATAGCGAATATCGCGATCTATGTGTGCAGCCGCGGGCCCCCCCGGCTTCCCTGTTACCGCAGAGGGGGCCCAGGCAGCACACAGACTCTTCTCCTCTCGTTTCTGCTAATAACTCTCGCGAGACCCGGTTGCCATGGCAACGCTCCGCGGGTCTCGCGAGAGTTAGTGGAGGAGAGAGAAGAGGAGAAGCTGTGTGCTGCCTGGGCCCCCTCTGCGGTAACAGGGAAGCCGGGGGGCCCCACCATGCCACCGGACCACCAGGGATGGAAACTCCCCCCTCCCTAGACACAGGTAAGGAGGGAGGGGGGAGAAACAATTTAAATAAATGTAATTTTTTTTTTATTATTATGTTAAAATGCCCCTCCTCCCCCTCACCCCAGATTGCAAATTTACACACATACACTGACACAACACACACACTGCATACACTGACACAACACACACACTGCATACACTGACACAACACACACACACTGCATACACTGACACAACACATACACTGACACAACACACACACTGCATACACTGACACAACACACACACTGCATACACTGACACAACACACACATACTGCATACACTGACACAACACATACACTGACACAACACACACACTGCATACACTGACACAACACACACACACTGCATACACTGACACAACACATACACTGACACAAAACACACACTGCATACACTGACACAACACACACACACACACTACATACACTGACACAACACACACACTGCATACACTGACACAACACACACACTGCATACACTGACACAACACACACTGCATACACTGACACAACACACACACTGCATACACTGACACAACACACACACTGCATACACTGACACAACACACACACTGCATACACTGGCACTGCATACACTGACACAACACACTCTGCATACACTGACACAACACACACACACTACATACACTGACACAACACACACACTGCATACATTGACACAACACACACACTGCATACACTGACACAACACACACACACTGCATACACTGACACAACACATACACTGACACAACACACACACTGCATACACTGACACAACACACACACTGCATACACTGACACAACACACACACACTGCATACACTGACACAACACATACACTGACACAAAACACACACACTGCATACACTGACACAACACACACACACACACTACATACACTGACACAACACACACACTGCATACACTGACACAACACGCACACACACTACATACACTGACACAACACACACACTGCATACACTGACACAACACACACACTGCATACACTAACACAACACACACTGCATACACTGACACAACACACACACTGCATACACGGACACAACACACACACTGCATACACTGACACAACACACACACTGCATACACTGACACTGCATACACTGACACAACACACACTACATACACTGACACAACACACACACTGCATACACTGACACAACAAACACACACACTGCATACACTGACACAACACACACTGCATACACTGACACAACACACACACTGCATACACGGACACAACACACACACTGCGTACACTGACACAACACACACACTGCATACACTGACACTGCATACACTGACACAACACACTCTGCATACACTGACACAACACACACACACACACTACATACACTGACACAACACACACACTGCATACACTGACACAACACACACACTGCATACACTGATACAACACACACACTGCATACACTGACACAACACACACTACATACACTGACACAACACACACACTGGATACACTAACACAACACACACTCTGCATACACTAATACTGCATACACTAATACAACACACACTGCATACACTAACACACACACTGCATACACTAACACAACATACATACTGCATACACTAACACAACACACACACACACACTGCATACACTAACACACACAGTGCATACACTAATACAATACACACACTGTATTCACTAATACAACATGCACTCTGCATACACTACACACTAACCCACTCACTGCATCCACTATACTGACACACACTCTGCATTCGCTACATATTAACACACTCTGCATTCACTACACTAGCACACTCTCTGCATCCGCTACACACTAACACACTATCTGCATTCACTACACATTAACACACGGCATCCGCTACACACTAACACACACACTGCATCCGCTACACACTAACACACTCTCTGCATTCACTACACATTTACACACACTCTGCATTCACTACACATTTACACACACTCTGCATTCACTACACATTTACACACACTCTGCATTCACTACACATTTACACACACTCTGCATTCACTGCACTAACACACACACACTAAATGCATTACACTGACACACTCTGCATTCATTACACACTAACACACACTCTGCATTCACTAAACTATGCACACACTCTGGATTCACTATACTGACACACACTCTGCATTAACTGTACACACAGCATCCACTACTCAAACATCCTGTATTCACAGTACACACACTACATCCACCACAAATTGAAACACTCTGCATTCACTATGCACATACACTGTGTCTAATACACACACTGCATCCACTACAGACACTGCATCCACTAAACACATTTCATCTAGTACATACAAACACTACATCCACTACACAAACACACACTACATCACTGTACACACACTACATCCACTACTCAAACACACTTTGCGTTCACTATACACACTGCATCCGCTACACAAACACACACTCTGCATTCACTGCACAAACAGTATCTAATACACACAAACACTACATCCATTACACACATTCTAATTCACTTCCACTATACACACCACATTCAGTCCCGCATCATTGTCAGCGGACTAGGTAGGGCGTGGGCGGGCCCGGGAGGGAGGGGGCGGGGGGGGGGCCAGACCTTGTGCTTTGTCAGGGGCCCCAAAATTTCTGATGGCAGCCCTGGGGCTTGGAATCTAACCAATCAGAGTGTTCTGTGTCATTTTACACAGCGTGGGAAAGTTTTTTGGAATTTTCCCAAGCTGTGTAAAATGACAAAGAGCACTCTGATTGGTGGGCTTGGAATCTAACCAATCAGAGTGCTCTGTGTCATTTTACACAGCGTGGGAAAATTCCAAAGAACTTTCCCACGCTGTGTAAAATGACACAGAACACTGTGATTGATGGGCTTGGAATCTAACCAATCAGAGTGTTCTGTGTCATTTTACACAGCGTGGGAAAATTCCAAAGAACTTTCCCACGCTGTGTAAAATGACACAGAACACTCTGATTGGTTAGATTCCAAGCCCACCAATCAGAGTTCTCTTTGTCATTTTACACAGCGTGGGAAAATTCCAAAGAACTTTCCCACGCTGTGTAAAATGACACAGAGCACTGTGATTGGTGGGCTTGGAATCTAACCAATCAGATTGCTCTGTGTAATTTTACACAGCGTGGGAAAGTTCTTTGGAATTTTCCCACGCTGTGTAAAATGACAAAGAGCACTCTGATTGGCTTAAACCAGCCAATCAGAGTGTTCTTAGCCTAATTGCAGGGCGTGGCAAGGCTTTATAAGCCTTCCCCCGCCCTGCAGAGCTCAGATTGCTCTGTGTAATTTTACACAGCGTGGGAAAGTTCTTTGGAATTTTCCCACGCTGTGTAAAATGACAAAGAGCACTCTGATTGGCTTAAACCAGCCAATCAGAGTGTTCTTAGCCTAATTGCAGGGCGTGGCAAGGCTTTATAAGCCTTCCCCCGCCCTGCAGAGCTCAGTCTGCGCGGAGCCCTCCATGGGTGAAGATGGATTCTTTTTTTTGCGCTCTTCTTTTTTTTTATTGCGTCGGTTCTTATGGCTTTTTATTTGGCCTTTTTGGGGGCTGAAAAAAGAAGATTTTAGAAAAAAGAAGACGTCAAATGGTAAGCTGAATTTTTCTTTACAGGTTAGTTATTTTGTTCCCCCTTCACTATTTTTTAGGGTGAGGGGGGTAGGTAGGGGGTAACTTTTTTAGGGTGGGGACCCCTAGTCACCTTTGAATGGGGGGGATTTTTATTTAGGGCCCCCACCCACCACTCAGGGGAGGGGGCTGGGGGGGACAGTAGGTCCCCCCCTTATTGTTTTCTCTAGGGCCCCCACCCACCGTTTAGGGTTGGGGGCCAGTAGGGGAGGACAGTAGGTCCCCCCTCATTATTTTTATGGCCCCCACCCACCGCGCAGGGGTGGGGCGGGGGGAGGACAGTAGGTCCTCCCCATTGTGATTTATGGCCCCCACCCACCGCGCAGGGGTGGGGGCCGGGGGGGAGGACAGTAGGTCCCCCCTCATTATTTTTATGGCCCCCACCCACCACGCAGGGGAGGGGGGCGGCGGGGAGGAGAGTAGGTCCCCCCCTCATTGTTTTTATGGCCCCCACCCACCGCGCAGGGGTGGGGGTGGGGGGAGGACAGTAGTTCCCCCCCAGTGTGTATCAGGGTCCCTGAGGACAGGTATCAATACATATCTGCCAAGTGACCCTATGAAGAAGGAACAGTCCCTATTCTGCTCTGTGTCAGTGTGTATCAGGGATCCTTAGGATAGGTGTCCATCCATATCTGCCAAGTGAACCTATGTAGGGGGAACAGTCCCTATTCTGCTCTGTGTCAGTGTGTATCAGGGATCCTTAGGATAGGTGTCAATCCATATCTACCAAGTGACCCTATGTAGGGGGAACAGTCTCTATTCTGCTCTGTGTCAGGGGGTATCATGGTCTCTGTGGACAGGTGTCAATCCATATTTGCCAAGTGACCCTATGTAGGGGGAACAGTCCCTATTCTGCTCTGTGTCAGTGTGTATCATGATCTCTGAGGACAGGTGTCAATCCATATCTGCCAAGTGACCCTATGTAGGGGGAACAGTCCCTATTCTGCTCTGTGTCAGTGTGTATCAGGGATCCTGAGGATAGGTGTCAATCCATATCTGCCAAGTGACCCTATGTAGGGGGAATAGTCCCTATTCTGCTCTGTGTCAGTGTGTATCAGGGTCTCTGAGGACAGGTGTCAATCCATATGTCAAGGTGTCAATATGTCATATGTCAGGTGCCAATCCATATCCATTGTGATTTAGGAATGTTAGGTGCCCTTTATGGATTAAAACCAGACTCTGCATCAACTGTGTAATTTTCCATGGGAGTTTTGCCATGGATCCCCCTTCGGCATGCCACAGTCCAGGTGTTAGTCCCCTTGAAACAACTTTTCCATCACTTTTGTGGCCAGAAAGAGTCCCTGTGGGTTTTAAAATTCGTCTGCCCATTGAAGTCAATGGCGGTTCGCACGGTTCGCTGGTTCGCGAACGTTTGCGGAAGTTCCCGTTCGCGAACCGAATATTTCGTGTTCGCGACATTATTATTATTATTATTATTATTATTATTGCCATTTATATAGCGCCAACAGATTCCGTAGCGCTTTACAATATTTTACGAGGGGGGGAGGCAACAATAAATAGGACAATTACAAGAAAACTTACAGGAACAATAGGTTGAAGAGGACCCTGCTCAAATGAGCTTACAGTCTATATGAGGTGGGGTATTAGAAACATTAGGATAGGAAATATCAAGTAGGAGTGAAGCAGAGCTGGAAGAGAGAGCAAAGCACTGTCCCATAGGAGAGAGCAAGAGACAGGTATGTAAGGGAGAGATTACTCTGGGAGGCCATACACTTTCCTGAAGAGATGGGTTTTAAGGCCCTTCTTAAATGATTGAAGACTAGGGGAGAGTCTGATGGCAGTAGGCAAGTTATTCCATAGGAGAGTAGCCGCCCGTGAGAGGTCCTGCAAGCGCGAGTTGGCCGTACGGGTGCGAGCAGCGGTCAGGAGGTGTGTGACAGAACCATCCGTCTGTCTATCTCTTTTGTGGGTTCGTCTATTTTGTGCCATCCGTCTAAATGACTGTGTTCAGTATCCTAACCATCCGAATGACTGTTTTCATGAATAAAACTGCCGAACGGATGGCCACCCAGAAGAGAAGTGTGCTGCTGGTTAACCTTTTGATCCCAATTAGAACGTTGTGGTTAACCGCAGACACTTCTCAATTAAGCCGACTTCAGGGTGGCCGCCGTTCGCATGTCGACCACGAGGCAGCGGCCATCTTTAATCAGACGAAAGCCCAGCGGTGTTCGGCTCTGATTCCATGGAACTAAAAACGGACACCTTTTCTGCCGAACACCGCTGAAACCATGGGTCATTCGGCTGCCTCGACAAAACCATACGAATACCAGCCGTTCGGGAGTTCTACCGTCGACCGAAAGTATGTAACCCAGATAGCCTGCCCATGGAGTCGATCGCCTGCCGAAAGACTATAAGAACTTTGACTCCGTGGCGATTGAACTATACGAATGGGATCTGAGCGCTATTCGTCAATAATGTGCCCTCAGATCCCGGCTATCTGGGGATATGTGATATGGATGTGAAATATACAGTCATCATAAAGTTATGTATTTTTATGTATTTTCTGAGTTTATATTTAAAATGGCGATGGGTCTTTGTCCTGGAGATAATTGCATTTCTTCCCAATTATCTCCAGGGCAGGAAGTAGGAAACCCCATTGCATTGTGGGAAAAGTCTATGCCTGTATGTATGGAATGTCCTGCTGTACATCTATAATTTCAGTCTCCCATTTGGTCCCCTAGGGAAGTGTCCACCAAGTGGGAGACCTGCATAAATACGGGCGGGTAGCCCACAGTAAATCCAGATCCTGTTTGACCCTCAATACGGAGCTTCTGTCTCGTTATTGGGGGGACTTCTTATTCACGCTTAGAGACTGCTTATGGGAAACTTATGCCGCTTGGTGGATATCGTGATTCGGTTGTTAGCGGCAGTTCGTGGAGTTCGGTTCGTGAACCAGAGTGCATTCACGGATCCCGTTCGGGAGATTACCGCTTCCCCTGGTTATGGTTCGTGGATTATACATTATACGAACAGAGACTTAATACGGTGAGAGGGGAAGGTGAACTAAACGGCGATTTACTTATAGAGACAAAAGGTGTCTTAACAAGGTGGTTGCGGGCAGAGCGGAGGGTACAAGGAGGGGCATACCTCTGGATCAGTGAAGAGATATAAGAGGGGCTGGAATTGTTCAGTGCTTTAAATGTATGGGTTAGCACTTTGAATTGACTCCTATAGGATACAGGGAGCCAATGTAAGGACTGGCAGAGGGGCGAGGTGTGAGAGGACCGACTGGAGAGGGAAATCAGTCTAGCTGCAGCATTCATTACAGACATCACTAATTACAACTACTACAACATCTAATTTATACAATGCTTGTTACATTTCTATGTCTATTTATATACTGAAAGTCATCCTTTTCTGATTGCATCCAATTTTTGTTGTTGCATTTTCTCTGTGTATATATTCCATTATAAGATTTGAAGATATTTGTGGTATTTGTATAATATGTGATTGTTTGCTGCCTAGGATATCTCATCTTATGTTGCCTAAGTTATTAGTTTATCACAGAGTTAAATATGCGCTTATTTAAAAAAATTCAACAGCTCATGTTTTTTTTTTTTTTTTTTTTAAAGTACTTTATTATTTCATGTCACAAATTGGCAATTTAGGACATCCATATATAAAAGCATCCTAATGCTACATAGCTCATACTGTCTCTGATGAAGTAGGGCTGCATCCATACAAAATGCGTAAGAGAACAGAAAACTATTGAGCTAGTTTAGCCACTATCAGTAAGGATTCACTTGCAGGTATTCCTGTTTGCTGCTGACCCCGAGCCTACTTGGAACATCACCCCGTGAGACCAGAGTTAACACCTCAATGTGAGGTCTGAGGTGGAACGCACTGTGACACGCACGCCGTTCTCACCGGCTGTCAGGACACAGAGTATACATGTACTCCTACAATCCTCGTCCATCAGGGTCTGGACTTAAGGTTATCTTGCTTTATCCACTTCCTATAAACTGGCTATCCTACTCTACTCTGATTTTTATTCTTATTTTTATATTTGAAGGATTTTCAATAAATATACTATTTGGATTCATATCTTTAGCTGTTATTTATTTTTTACAAGCGCACTCTTGATACTAAACATCATTTTAGCAATCAGTTCCTTATACTGATTTGCTCTGCCCTATGTGGACTTATAACACATATTTTATATAAAAGTATATTAATTGTCATCGGTTCCACCAGCCCTGTGTTGCTTTCACAAGCAGGGTTAGGGATACTCATGCTATATACATATTTTTTGGACTCTTATAGGTTCCATTATATCTGCTGAATATATATATCTAATATTGTTATTTTTATTACTTGTATCTCTTTTTTCTTATTATACACATATGCATTCTATTAATTATATACTAGGTTTCTAGCTCCTGGATACTTACCCTGTAGTTTATAGTGTTTTTCTCTTATGAGTTATTGGGAGTTGTTTTAACAGCTTAGGAACCTCTTCATATCATAATAGGTTAGTATAGTGGCTTTCAACCTTTTTACCACACTGGTTTGTTTCAATTTACCTAAAACCAATTGATTCAGGATTGTGATAGAATGAATGTAGTTCCACTATAGTGACAGGAATATTATTATTATTCCTGTCTTATTGGTATTTATTTAGCGCCAACTAATTCTGCAGCGATTTACAATATTATGAAAGGGGGGGAAATGTACAATTAATGAGACAATTACACACAGTGACACAGGAACAATAGGTAGACAAGGACCCTGCTCAAATGAGCTTACAGTCTAGAGTCTAGTGGGGTACAAATACACAACAGGGCAGCAAGGGTGACAGCCACCAAACAAGGTGAAAAAATAGCAAAGTTGAAGGTGAGAGTGGAGTATGGCTCTTTAGGAGAACAAGCAACAGATTTGGATAACTATTCCTGTCACTATAGCTCTAAATAAAAACACTATTTTGGTGTCTGGCCTCCCTGTAATCAATGTAAAAGGTGAGTTTACTAACCTTTATTCCAGCGCCGAGCAGGTTCGTTGTGACTGGCTCTGTCCACATTCCATCTCCTTGACTGAGATCATCAAAATTGACAATCTCAGCCAATCCAATGCTTTCCTGTAGGAAAGCATTTGGGACACTAAGGCGTACATGCTGAAAAATGCAGCAATGTGCCAATTAGCATCTCCTCATAGAAATGCATTGAATCAATGCATCTCTTTGAGGAAAGTTCAGCACCTCCATGCAGAGGGTGGAGACACTGAATGACACCGAAAAGACAATGTTTACATTAAAATGCCTGCAGGGACAGGCTACAGACACCAGAACCACTACATCAAGCTGTAGTTGTTCTGGTGACTATACTGCCCCTTTAAAAGTATTTTCTAATAACAGGGTTATACAAAGTGAATTTCAAATGTAAGGCCAAAGTTGTCAAACTGGAAGCATAACTGACTTTTTTTTTTAACCTTAAATTTGATTTTCAATTTGAATTCTTATGTTAGTGAATAACCCTGTAAATGTCTAAAAGACTAGCGAATAGGCAGCTTCAAAGGGGAAGGAAAACTCTAGTGGCTTTCATAAAGACAGCCAATAGAGGTGTGTTAAACTTGCAATGATAACATGGCTGTAACTACTAAACGGTAATGTTTTAGATTCCTAAGTTAAAACTAAAGGGCCACTGGATTCAGATTACTTTGCTTTGATGAAGTGATCTGGGTGCCATCAGTGATCCTTTTAGGTTTATTGGACCAACCAATATATAATCTGGATCATACGTATGTGCCATTCTCAATGAGTTTGCACTCCAAGACAAAACCAAAGAATTATCAAGCCATGCTTAACTAGTCCATGTTGCATAATGGAGATATTTTTCATTTGTAAATAGCTTGATACATTAAATGTAAACTCTAAATATCATGAAACTATCAGATATGCCTAGCAATTAGTGTATCAATACCGATGGGTTTATTGAGTAGCTGTGCTGGTGTATCCTTTCTATGAACTTTTGATTTGTTTTACTGACAATTTGTGAACCACAGCTCCAAGTTACCAGATACACTTTCTGTGTGAAATTGCAATTCTTGAAAGTGTTTATGCAATAGTCTTCATTTGTACTTTTGCTTTTGAAAACGTTCGATGGAGTAATGCATGTGCCAGCAGAACAATTGTTAAAATGTATGGAAGAGCCAAGTGAATGGTTTCTTCTTGTGGCCTAGGTGTGGCCTGTGAACAAGAAGAACCTTAAAACTAGGGCCTGTCTGCCTGTCATGGATGGGTGTGGAGACAACACCTCTCTGAGTCCATGGTTTGATTATAAAATTAACCACAACTTGCTAGGATGTTTAGCACAATATACAATTTCAACTATATATTCTCTTTGACGTGGCACCATATAATATTTGAGACATGTGCACTTTAAATATTGTTATTTGCTTCTAGAATATATAATGTTATGGTATCATTGTATTTTATTGTTTTCTTGATCTTTCGGTATTAGTATTAATTATTTTACATGATATGGAATAGGAGTGGGGGACGTGAGGGGGGTGTACTGATTAGACATCCCCCAGGGCAAACCAGACAACACTTTCTTAATAGGAATTCAAAAAAGAATAGTGCTCACTACACACTGACAGACAGACAGACATAGAATCTTGATAAATGTTTCATAACTATACAACTTACAAGATGATTAAAGTGTATATTTATTATAAAGTATCTTGTAAGACCAAATTAAATTTTATTATTGCTGTCTCCTTAAACAACTGCTTCAATAAAAAAAAATAAAGTAAAACATATTAACTCTAGCACAATTTATTGCATATATATTGCATAGTCATAAAGCTATCCAACATCGCAGGAGAAAAAAGCCACCTACAACACAGTCATTTTAAAGAGTTGACTTCTCTTTGATACATTTGGCACCTTTGACACATTCTGGGAAAGATTAGGCTGTAATAATGTTTGATTAAACAATAAAGCTTTTGTGATATTATTAAGCTAGCCAGATTTGTGCCTGAGGCATTCAGAATTTAAAACTTTTAATGTCATTATCTGTTTTCACAATAATTTAAGATGGCCTCTTGAAATACATTTTAATTAAATAGATTATGGTAGACACCTACCTCTGATAAATTTTAAACTTTTCTTTAACTTTTTACGGTTTACAAAAATGTCATTTTTATACATTTGTTTCTTTCATATTCTAATGACGAAAATATGTTTATAATACAGTGACATTCAATTAAGATTCTTTTACTACATGTGAGTGCAGTGACGGAAGAGGAGGAACGATAACTCGCTCAAATGATTCAATGGACCTGTATCATGAAGTTGTTGTGGTGTCCAGAGGTCCCTTTTGCCTTCTTACCTGTAGGGGTTAAACTAGTCTTACACAGTTTAACCCCCAATGTTGCTCTCCAATGCCAGATTTCTCTGCCCCCAGTGGTCTCTGGTTTTGTCCATTGCAGTTTCATGGACTGTGCGTGTCACTGGCAGGAGTGCTACTAATTGCCTTAGAGCAGTCAGCTGATTCTCTAAGCCAAGTAGGAGTTCTCTAGTCATAAAAAAGGCACTCCACACCAGGGACCCCTAGGCACTATAACAACTTAATTTCAATTATATAATTTATTATATATAAATTAAACAGTTGTAGCTGCCGTACATAACACATTTGCCATATGTACTTAATGTTTATCCCATGAATAAATGGATATACATCCACATACATTCCACAGTCCCATCTCTGGTCAAAGTGACTTTCAATACACTTTAATTGTCTTAAACATTTAGTCTCTATGCTGAATGTAACTTTGGCCACTGAATTAATGATCTAGTTTTTCCAGATATATTACACAAAGATGAAGGAATAGGGCTCTAGCATCTAAGAGGCAACCACTAACACTCACTTGTCCAAAGTGATTTTGAATTGAATTCTGAGACTCCAACACCTTTCCTTAAGTCTGCAGTTTCTGGCTCTGTCCCTGATCTGCCTGCTTGGCTGGCATCATCAGAAGTGATTCTCTGAATGGTTTACCCCACGGCATGATTGTCGTAGGAGGGGACCTTAATGCTGCCCCGTGTCCAGCGGCTGACCGGAGCCATAGAAGCGGGATACCAAGGTCACACAGTAGGGGGGGCCAGGATAAACTGCTCCGCACGTTTATTCAGCGCACGGGCCTATTGGACGTTTGGAGGGCCCACCATCCTGATGACCGTGACTTTACTTACTATTCTGCACCCCACGGCACTTACTCCAGGATCGACCTGTTCCTGGTGAACTCTCATGCGATGTCCAGGGTTTCGGATTCCGCGATTGGATCCATCACTTGGTCGGACCATGCTGAAGTCACGTTGACAATGGACAACTTGTGTTCGGCGTCTCCATGGTCCTGGAAACTGAATACTTCGTTACTACAAGATCCGGCCGTAGTGGAGACAGTCCGCAGGGAACTATCGGAGTACTTCGTTCGGAATACGGTGTCCGACGTACGCCCGGCTACGGTATGGGCCGCTCATAAAGCGGTCATACGGGGCATACTTATCCGTGAAGCTACGTTAAAAAAGAAACGCAAAATGCAACTATTGTCATCCCTCCTGGAGGCCTTGGGAAAAGCTGAGGAGAAACATAAAGCTGCCCCGTCCGCCAGTATGTTGGCGGACGTGCAGAAACTACGCACGTCAGTACGCGAGACACTTATGGATGATACAGCTAGGGCAGTGGTATGGTCTAAGAGGACGTACTATGAAAAATCCAATAAGATGGACACGTTGCTAGCTAGATCTCTTCGCCCGAGACAGGGTCACTCCCATATCACACGGATTAAAGACGCCACAGGTACGTATCGCACAGATCCCACCGATATCGCGAAGGTTTTCACAGAGTATTACTCTAAATTATATAACCACTCTGACGGCGGCGACAGCACTCAACAACATCGCGAGATTGAGGAAACGAGAGTTTTATTGAATCGCTTGGCTATGCCGAAGCTGGGGGAAGGAGACATTGCTGTCCTGGGAGCGCGGATCACGGCCGACGAAATAGACGCGGCAATTACGTCATTGAAGGGCAATAAAGCCCCAGGCCCGGATGGTTTTGAGGGCGGATACTATAAAGTTTTTCGTGAAGAGCTTACACCACATCTTGAGACGTTGTTCAACGATCTCATGGAGGGGGGAGTACCGGACAGGGACATGTCGTTGGCCGACGTGGTTCTCCTACCAAAACCGGGCAGGGACGATTCGCTTCCTGAGAACTTTCGCCCGATATCGCTGATAAACCATGACTCTAAGATTTTGGCCAAAATACTGGCGACCCGCCTAAGCCCCTTCTTAACACACTTAATTCATCCAGACCAAGTGGGATTTATACCCGGCAGACAGTTATATGAGAATACTAGACGCAACATTGACCTTATATGGAGGCAAGCGACTCGGAAGATCCCGACGTTGATCCTATCGCTTGATGCAGAAAAGGCCTTCGACAGAGTTAAGTGGCCTTATCTATTCGAGGTTCTTCGGCACTTTGGCCTCCCTGTCGCTTATGTCACTGCAATTAAGGCAATGTACACAGGTGTTCAGGCACGGGTCCGCATAGCAGGCTCGAACGCGAAACCCTTTACCTTGGGCAATGGAACCAGACAGGGCTGCCCTCTGTCACCTCTGCTTTTTGCCCTATCACTGGAACCTCTGCTGCAAACAGTGCGCTGTACCCAGGAGATTCGGGGGATCTCGATAGGAGATCAGCGGTACGTGGTGTCCGCATTCGCGGACGACGTGTTGTTGACTCTGACGGAACCGACGGAATCAATGCATGCATTAGCAACGGTACTGGAGTCCTATGGAGCTTTGGCCGGCTATAAGGTGAACCTACCCAAATCTAGCGCACTCCCTGTTTGTATGCGCGACTCGGAAATTGCCCACGTGGGATCTGCACACAATATTCGAATCTCAAAGAGTAATATTAAATATCTGGGAGTTTACTTGACAGCGGACCCCGCCCGGCTTTTCCAACAGAATTATACCCCCTTGATTCGCACTCTTATTGCGGATATGGAGCACTGGCAAGACAAACCGATCTCATGGATTGGTAGAATCCACTCGGTAAAAATGAATGTACTCCCCCGGATTTTATTCCTATTTCAGGCACTCCCGGTACGACTCACTAAGTCGGACCTGGGCGTGCTCCAGCAGGCAGCTGGAAAGTTCATTTGGCAGAACAGGAAACACAGGGTCTCTCGAAACATTCTGTACAGGGCGAAGTCGAGGGGGGGACTGGGATTACCAAACTTCTATTTTTATTATCTAGCGGCCCAGCTCACACAAGTAGCACTCTGGCACTCCCCCCCGGAAGAAAGGAGGTGGGTTGACTTGGAGGCATCCCTCATGGATCCGGATATTCCCCAGTTCTTCATGTGGGTCCCTCGGGAACACAGACCGACGACGCATATAGAATGTCCGGCTATCGCAAACTCGATGAAATTATGGGACACTGTGTCACTTAAATATAGGTTGTCCTCCCAGGCATCTCCACTAACTCCCTTTTTGAGGAATAAGGCTTTTCCCCCAGGAATGGACGCTAGAGAATTTAAGGGGCTGGAGGGTACGGGCGTTCAACGCCTTTGCCACCTGTACGAAGGAGGATCACTCCTTCAATTTAAGGACTTGGAGACCAGGGCTGCTCTGCGCCCCTCTGACTTCTTTCGATTCCTCCAACTCCGGGATTACGCACAGACCCCGGCTAATAAAGCCTGCGCGCTGCGGCCGCCCACCTTCTTCGAAAACATGTGCCTAAAGGAGCAATTTCCAAGAGGCCTCATAACAACTTTATACGCGCATTTAAGCACATCCACGTCAGAGTGGGGGGAACTTACTTACATAGCACAATGGGAGGCTGACCTAGGAGAGGAGCTGGAGGGGGTGGATTGGCAGGAGATCTGGGAGGCTGCAGCTACATCCTCCATATGTGTCTCCATGCAGGAACAAGCTTATAAAACCATGTTCAGGTGGTACACCACCCCGGTGAAGATGTGTAGAATGCATAGGTTGTCTACGGACATGTGCTGGAGAGGTTGCGGTCACAAAGGTACATATTTGCACATGTGGTGGGAGTGCCCTGAGGCCCAGGAATTCTGGAAACGGGTGGCGGACTTGCTGAAGGATATCTTCGGCAGGGAGATTAAGCTGGACCCATGGGTGTTCCTTCTGGCCAGACCTCTAGAGGGATGGACCAGAACTGAGCAGAAACTGGTACACAAAATTAACCTGGCAGCAAGGCGGGCCTTGGCTCAGGTCTGGCTTCAACCTTCCGCCCCCCCCGATCCAGGTAGTGCTACTGAAGATTAAAGATACATTCCTTATGGATAATCTCACAGCAAAGGTCAGGGGCACAATTGCCAAATTTAATAAAGTTTGGGCACCTTGGATGGACAGCGGTATGAGTGATTAGGGCGCAAGGGTCCTAGGCGTAGCCCTACAGACCCCTCCCTCTATGATTGGGTGCAAGACGGATGTAAACACGGTTTACCTCCCTTTAGAGGGCATATTGAGGTTCTCATTTAGCGGCCTCCGGGAGGCAGCAAGCTTTTTGGGGGCAGGGAGATTCGGGGCTACGTACGGCGCAATAGGTTTGGGGTTATACTATCCCCTCCCTTCCCCCCCCCCCCCCCCCCTTCCCTGGTTTTCCCTTCCTGGCTCTTCATCCTATAATCTTTCCTGTTCCCGCTTTCTATGTCTTTTCTGTCTTTCCTTCCTTTCCGTTTCTCTCTTTATTTCTTCTGAATGGCTGCATATTCTTTTTCTCCGCCACCTTGGCTTAGACCTCGTCCTGTCTAGACAGGGACGCTACTACAGGGAGCTTTTCTTGGAAATGTACGATTGTACTATAAGGTGTTCCAACAGGCGAGGCCGGACAAAGTTTTTTCTATAGCCCGAAGGATATGTTACTACATATGTAAAATATTCAATGTCATGTATATCACATGCTATAGCCGTTCTAGTTCTTTTTGAGTTTTATATATAAGAAAATGGAGGGACACCACGATCTCATGTGCAAGCCTCGTTACCAACCCGCCAATGACATCGACGAAGCTTCAAGAGACTTATAATGTACCTTATATGATGTGCCTTATTTTTCTATTGATTCCTGCATATGTTCAGGTGGCGTTATTTGTATCGATGTGTATTGTACATGTGGTGTTCAACCGTACCAAAAATAAAGAATTTAAAAAAAAAGAAGTGATTCTCTGAGCCAATGAAAATGATTTCCCATAGGATTGGCTGAGACTGTCAAAGAGGCAGATCGGGGCAGAGCCAGCACACGCCAAACACAGCCTTGGCCAATCAGTATCCCTATTAGGAATTAATGATTTCATTAATGCATCTCTATGAGGAATGTTCAGTGTGTCCATGCAGAGGGGGAGACACTGAATAGCAGTCACATTGTGCAGCACTTCCCCAGGAAGCACCTCCAGTAGCTATCTGAGGAGTGGCCAGTGGAGGTATCCTTAGACTGTAATGCAAACACTGCCTTTTCTCTGAAAAGACAATGTTTACTACAAAAAGCCTGAAGGGAATGATTATACTCACCAGAACAAATACAATAAGCTGTAGTTGCTCTAGTGACTATAATGACCCTTTAAAAATATTTTTTTTTATATTTTTTAAAAACTTCAGAACAAATGTTAAATCTTGACAAATCATACCACGTGTTCGAACAATTAATATCAAAGCAATTCCATATACATTCTCCTGGGTTCTGATAAATATGTTACACCTATGGTTTAATTCTGCTGTTTTCAACCATTGTTCATCTGAAAATACTAAACCAAAGTCTAGTTCCCATTTCCTAATATAATAGGTTTTAATTGGTGTTAAACTGTCTTTTAAATTTCTATGTGTCTTGGTTATCGTTCCCATCTGATACTCTTGTGCTCTACACATTTGCTCAAAAAAGGTATAGGTTTTGGCTAAAGGAGCCTTTTGTTCTAATGCTGATAAAAAAAATGGAGTATTTGGTTTTCAACATAAAATATCTGGAAATTTTCGTCTTTATGTTTATTTGAGATATTATATTCATTTATAATATTACAAATGTAATATATATATATATATATATATATATATATATATATATATATATATATATATATATGTTAAACCATAGTTTTGTCCCATTGTTCCAGCATATGATTTAAAATAATTCTCCATATCTGAGAGACCTAGCCATCCCCTTCTTTTTGAATTAATCAAGTATGTGAAACCCAATCTAGTTTTTTTCTATCCCCATATAATTTTTTTTATCAATCTAGTATAAGATAGAAATACATTATTTGTAATATCTATTGGTATTGTTTGAAAAATATATAGTAGGGTAAGATTCATTTTGACAACATTTACTCTACCAAACCAAGAAATATTTAGCTTATTCCATCTATAGATATCAATTTTAATCTCTTCTAACATTTTTAAAATTATTACAATCTATGTAGGATGTCTGTAAGGTAAATTCCGAGGTATTTAATTTAGTTTTTACCCATCTGAATGAAAATGAGGTTTGAGTTACATTTACAGATTCCACAGGCATAGAAATATGCAATACCTGGGATTTAGATTGATTTATCTTATAACCTGAAAGTTCGCCATAAATCTCTAACTTTCTGTTAATATTTGGTATAGTTATATGTGGTTTCGTAACAAAGAATAGAAGATCTTATAATGAAAATCTCTCACCTCTCACCTCTCACCTCTAGACCGATAATATCTAAATTATCCCTTACAGCACAAAGTATGGGTTCCAAAATTAATACAAACAATATAGGAGATAAGGGACAGCCTTGCCCTGTGCCGTTCGACAGGGAAATTGGCCCTGTCCTATATCCATTAATACAAATGGAGTATGATAGAGTGTACAAATCCATTTATTCATTTGAAGTCCTAAGCCTATATGTTCAAGGACTTTATATAAGAAGGGTCAACTCCCCATGTTGAATGCTTTTTCGACGTCGGTTGACAGAATTAAGGATTGCATTTTCATTCTTTTAGCTTCATATATCATGTTTATCACACTGGCTGTTGCGTCTCTTGCTTCCTGATCCAGTAGGAACCCTACTTGTTCAATACCAACTAAGTTAGTTATTGATGTTTTAAGTCTTTCACTCAGAATTTTAGAAACAAATCTTAACATTACAATTGAGTAATGTGATTGGCCTATAGCTTGTGCAAGATTCTACATCTTTACCAGTTTTTGAAATGATTATGAGTTGACATTCTTGAGATTGTCGGTATAGACTTGCATCCTTTGATAAGGCTTCATCAAATTTTAACAAATAGGGGCCCAAAATATCTACAAAAGTTGTATAATAAACCATGGTTAATCCACCTGGACCATGACTTTTACCATTTGGGGAGTTTTTCATGTGATCCTTTAAGTATTGATCTATCTTTATATTGCTTTTATGTTTATGTTATTATCTGTTAGGTTATAAAGTTCATAATAATACTGTGAAAATATATCTACTATTTGTTCTGTTGTGTTATAGGTGTTTTGCCTTTTTTAAATGTTTTAATATAATTGTGTGATCTCTTTTATTTTAATAATCTGGAGAGAAGTTTATTAGCTTTATTGCCAATTTCATAGAAGTTACTTTTTACAAATAAAAAAAAAAATAACTTTACATTTTAGAGTTAACTGTTTTGGCCAAATCTATTTTTAGTTCTAGTATTTCATTGTATATATCTGTAGTGGGGTTTAGTTTATGCATGATTTCTAGTTTATTTTAACATGTTTTGTTTTTGTTTTTTGTTTTAAATATGTCCCCCAACTGATAAATTGTCCTCTAAGAAGAGCCTCCCAGATACATGGAACTGGAAGGTCTGGCGTGTAATTTCCGAAGTATTGGTTTATATATAGTCTAAATTTGTCTAGTGCTTCCTTCAATTTAAGAATATATTTGTTAAGTCTCCAACTGATTGTTTTATTCTTTACTGAGGGAATTTGTTTTATTCTTTACTGAGAGAATTTTTAATCTAAGTATTATAGGCGAATGGTCTGTCCAAATACTTGTTCCTATTTCTATGTTCTCTACCAGATGTAGAAATCTACGTAAAAGAAACAAATGATCGATTCTAGCATATCTCGTATGTGGCGCAGAGAAAAAAAGTATAGTCTCTTTTTTATTATGTTTAAGTTTAGTATATTTAAAAGTAGAAGTCCCTGTGGAGGTGTCTAAAAGTGGGTCCACAGAAACATTACAATTCTCTTCTAGGATAATAATACCCACAGCAAATTCAGTGAATTTATTTAATATTGTGCAAATAAAAATATTTTGGTCCTTATTTGGGTATAAATATTGACTAGGGTAACCTGTTGTTCCCTAATAAGCCCTTTTAAAATGATAGCTCTTCCTTCTTTGTCAGTCCATTTTTGTTTTAAAACAATATAGATGTTCTTACTAATAAGTATTGCTACCCCCTTGTTCTTTTGATTAGGTGAAAGTGAATAGTATATTTGCGAAAAATTATGATGATTTATTACTGGTATTTTATATTTTTGAAAACGTGTTTCTTGAATAAAGCCAATATCTGTATGGCGTTGCTTCAGTTCCCTGAACATAAGTGATCTCTTTAACGGGGAGTTACATAGAAACATAGAAACATAGAAACATAGAAACATAGAATGTGACGGCAGATAAGAACCATTCAGCCCATCTATTCTGCCCAATTTTCTAAATACTTTCATTAGTCTCTGGCCTTATCTTATAGTTAGGAAAGCCTTATGCCTATCCCATGCATGCTTAAACTCCTTTACTGTGTTAACCTCTACCACTTCAGCTGGAAGGCTATTCCATGCATCCACTACCCTCTCAGTAAAGTAATACTTCCTGATATTATTTTTAAAACTTTGTTCCTCTAATTTAAGAATATGTCCTCTTGTTGTGGTAGTTTTTCTTCTTTTAAATATAGTCTATAATACTGTGTTGATTCCATTTATGTATTTAAATGTTTCTATCAAATCCCCCCTGTCTCGTCTTTCCTCCAAGCTATACATGTTAAGATCCTTTAACCTTTCCTGGTAAGTTTTATCCTGCAATCCATGAACCAGTTTAGTAGCCCTTCTCTGAACTCTCTCTAAGGTATCAATATCCTTCTGAAGATACGGTCTCCAGTACTGCGTACAATACTCCAAGTGAGGTCTCACCAGTGTTCTGTACAATGGCATGAGCACTTCCCTCTTTCTACTGCTAATACTTCTCCCTATACAACCAAGCATTTTGTTAGCATTTCCTGCTGCTCTATTGCATTGTCTGCCTACCTTTAAGTCATCAGAAATAATCACCCGTAAACCCCTTTCCTCAGATGTTGAGGTTAGGACTCTATCAAATATTCTGTACTTTGCCCTTGGGTTTTTACGTCCAAGATGCATTATCTTGCACTTATCCACATTAAATGTTGACATTAAATGTCAGTTGCCACAACTCTGACCATTTTTCTAGTTTACCTAAATCATTAGCCATTTGGCTTATCCCTCCTGGAACATCAACCCTGTTACATATCTTAGTATCATCAGCAAAATGACATACCTTACCATCAAGACCTTCTGCAATATCACTAATAAAAATATTAAAGAGAATGGGTCCAAGTACAGATCCCTGAGGTGCCCCACTGGTGACAAGCCCAAGCTTCGAATATACTCCATTGACTACAACCCTCTGTTGCCTGTCACTCAGCCACTGCCTCACCCATTCAACAATATTGGAATCCAAACTTAAAGATTGCAGTTTATTGATAAGTAGTGTTGTCGCGAACCGGAAATTTTCGGTTCGCGAACGGCGAAAGCGAACTTCCTCAAATGTTCGCAAACCGGCGAACCGCGCGAACCGCCAATGACTTCAATGGGCAGGCGAATTTTAAAACCAACAGGGACTCTTTCTGGCCACAAAAGTGATGGAAAAGTTGTTTCAAGGGGACTAACACCTGGACTGTGGCATGCCGGAGGGCGATCCATGGCAATACTCCCATGGATAATTACACAGTTGATGCAGAGTCTGCTTTTAATCCATAAAGGGCAGAAATCACCTAACATTCCTAAATCACAATGGATATGGATTGACACCTGACATATGACATATTGACACCTTGACATATGGATTGACACCTGTCCTCTGACCCTGATGCAAACGGACACAGAGCAGAATAGGTACTGTTCCCCCTACATAGGGTCACTTGCCAGATATGGCGTGGTCGTGGGAGGAGGATCACTTTCACCTCTTCCCCTGTTAGATTCCCATTGTGCTGTGACATCACCCTTATAAGCTGTGTAAACCATACTTTTTAATTTATTTAGCAAATGCTGCATCCTTTCCGACTTGAAATTCGGTAACATTTCCGCCACTGTCTGCTTATACCGGGGGTCTAGAAGCGTGGACACCCAGAACAGGTCGTTCTCCTTCAGCCTTTTTATACGAGGGGCCCTCAACAGGCACGACAGCATGAAAGACCCCATTTGCACAAGGTTGGAAGCCGAGCTACTCATTTCCCGTTCCTCTTTCTCACACAGAGCAGAATAGGGACTGTTCCCCCTACATAGGGTCACTTGGCAGATATGGATTGACACCTGTCCTCAAAGCCCCTGATACACACTGACAAAGAGCATAATAGAGACTGTTCCCCCTACATAGGGTCACTTGGCAGGTATGGATTGACACCTGTCCTCAAAGCCCCTGATACACACTGACACAGAGCAGAATAGAGACTGTTCCCCGTCCTCAGAGACCATGATAAACACTGACACAGAGCAGAACAGAGACCGGGGGTCTAGTATCGTGGACACCCAGCACAGGTCGTTCTCCTTCAGCCTTTTTATACGAGGGTCCCTCAACAGGCACAACAGCATGAAAGACCCCATTTGCACAAGGTTGGAAGCCGAGCTACTCATTTCCCGTTCCTCTTTCTCACACAGAGCAGAATAGGGACTGTTCCCCCTACATAGGGTCACTTGGCAGATATGGATTGACACCTGTCCTCAAAGCCCCTGATACACACTGACAAAGAGCATAATAGAGACTGTTCCCCCTACATAGGGTCACTTGGCAGGTATGGATTGACACCTGTCCTCAAAGCCCCTGATACACACTGACACAGAGCAGAATAGAGACTGTTCCCCGTCCTCAGAGACCATGATACACACTGACACAGAGCAGAATAGAGACCGGGGGTCTAGTAGCGTGGACACCCAGCACAGGTCGTTCTCCTTCAGCCTTTTTATACAAGGGTCCCTCAACAGGCACGACAGCATGAAAGACCCCATTTGCACAAGGTTGGATGCCGAGCTACTCATTTCCCGTTCCTCTTTCTCACACAGAGCAGAATAGGGACTGTTCCCCCTACATAGGGTCACTTGGCAGATATGGATTGACACCTGTCCTCAAAACCCCTGATACACACTAACACAGAGCAGAATAGAGACTGTTCCCCCTACATTGGGTCACTTGGCAGGTATGGATTGACACCTGTCCTCAAAGCCCCTGATACACACTGACACAGAGCAGAATAGAGACTGTTCCCCGTCCACAGAGACCATGATACACACTGACACAGAGCAGAATAGAGACTGTTCCCCCTACATAGGGTCACTTGGCAGGTATGGATTGACACCTGTCCTCAAAGCCCCTGATACACACTGACACAGAGCAGAATAGAGACTGTTGCCCGTCCACAGAGACCATGATACACACTGACACAGAGCAGAATAGAGACTGTTCCCCCTACATAGGGTCACTTGGCAGGTATGGATTGACACCTGTCCTCAAAGCCCCTGATACACACTGACACAGAGCAGAATAGAGACTGTTCCCCGTCCACAGAGACCATGATACACACTGACACAGAGCAGAATAGAGACTGTTCCTCCTACATAGGGTCACTTGGCAGGTATGGATTGACACCTGTCCTCAAAGCCCCTGATACACACTGACACAGAGCAGAATAGAGACTGTTCCCCGTCCACAGAGACCATGATACACACTGACACAGAGCAGAATAGAGACTGTTCCCCCTACATAGGGTCACTTGGCAGGTATGGATTAACACCTGTCCTCAGGGGCCCTGATACACACTGGGGGGAGCTACTGTCCTCCCCAACCCCTGCGCGGTGGGTGGGGGCCATAAATCACAATGGGGGGACCTACTGTCCTCCCCCCCGCGGCCCCCACCCCTGCGCGGTAGGTGGGGGCCATAAATCACAGTGGGGGGGCCTACTTTTCTCCCCCCGACCTACTGATAGGAGTGGAGTATTGTCATATCAGTTTAATACCTTCCGCGTCTCCTATCAGTGGACGTGTATATGGCAGTCATTTTAGGAACCGCACACCTGGGACCCGAGCAAGGTCACCTCATTCAAGCTGCTCTGGTTCCTTGATGAGCCAGCTGCCGCGAGTTAACATGTCCCGTGGAGAAGCACTCTGTCCTGTAAAGCCTCACCAGAAAAAATTTAAATAAATAACAGCACTCGGAGTGGTGAGTTTAGTAAATGTTCATATCAGTTTAATACCTTCCGCGTCTCCTATCAGTGGACGTGTATATGGCAGCCATTTTAGGAACCGCACACCTGGGACCCGAGCAAGGTCACCTCTTTCAACAGGCAACAAGATTTGGCCCTGTAAAACTCTCCTGGATATTATGTACAATTTCTATGGATATGGCAGTGATTTATGTAACAGGGAGATGGAAGAAGATGCTTGGTCGGTCCTCTTACTTGAAATTTGGGGCACTGCGCGGGCAAGCTAATGTGCCACCAGATAGGAGTGGTGAGTTTAGTATTGTTCATATCAGTTTAATACCTTCCGTGTCTCCTATCAGTGGACGTGTATATGGCAGCGATTTTTAATTGTGGAATCACCTCCCCTTTTTAGGCCAAGGTGGGAAGATGCTTAGACCACTGGTATATTGGTGCCATCTTGGAGGATTTTTTTTTGGTTTGGTTTTTGAAGCCACAGTGCTGCACCAGTGGGCCTAAAAATTAGGCATGTACACATGCCTGAAAAATTTGGTATTGTTGAAAAATTGATGTTTGTTTCACAGGCAGAAAGTGCCCTAAAACATGGCGGCTTGAACCCTAGTTGGTGGCGGATAAGTCACGCAAGTCAAACGTCATTCAGAGCTAAAATACAGCAGCGTGTGGACCATTTTTAGCCCAAGGCAGCTCATCTCATCAGGCCTTTTTTAATCGAATGTATCGCCCAGTGTCAGTCCCTTCGGGATCCATCCCTCATTCATCTTAATAAAGGTGAGGTAATCTAGACGTTTTTGATCTAGGCGACTTCTCTTCTCAGTGACAATACCTCCTGCTGCACTGAAGGTCCTTTCTGACAGGACACTTGAAGCGGGGCAGGCTCGAAGTTCTATCGCAAATTGGGATAGCTCAGGCCACAGGTCAAGCCTGCACACCCAGTAGTCAAGGGGTTCATCGCTCCTCAGAGGGTTGATATCTGCAGTTAAGGCGAGGTAGTCTGCTACCTGTCGGTCGAGTCGCTCTCTGAGGGTGGATCCCGAAGGGCTGTGGCGATGCGTAGGACTTAAAAAGCTCCGCATGTCCTCCATCAATAACACGTCTTTAAAGCGTCCTGTCCTTGCCGGCGTGGTCGTGGGAGGAGGAGGATGACTTCCACCTCTCCCCCTGTTAGATTCCCGTTGTGCTGTGACATCACCCTTATACGCTGTGTAAAGCATACTTTTTAATTTATTTTGCAAATGCTGCATCCTTTCCGACTTGTTGTAATTCGTTAACATTTCCGCCACTTTCTGCTTATACCGGGGGTCTAGTAGCGTGGACACCCAGTACAGGTCGTTCTCCTTCAGCCTTTTTGCACAAGGTTGGATGCCGAGCTACTCATTTCCCGTTCCTCCTCCTCACTGATGTCATTGAAGGTATGTTCTTCCCCCCAGCCACGTACAACACCACGGGTACCAGATAGGTGACAACGAGCACCCTGGGATGCCTGTTGTGTTTGGTCTTGCTCCTCCTCCTCCTCAAAGCCACATTCCTCCTCTGACTCCTCTTCCTCACAATCCTCTTCCAGCGTTGCCGCAGGTCCAGCAGGCGATGCTGATAAGGCTGTTTCTGGTGGTGATGGTGACCACAACTCTTCCTCTTCCTCTTCACGCTCATCTACGGCCTGATCCAGCACTCTTCGCAGGGCACGCTCCAGGAAGAAAACAAATGGTATGATGTCGCTGATGGTGCCTTCGGTGCGACTGACAAGGTTTGTCACCTCCTCAAAAGGATGCATGAGCCTACAGGCATTGCACATGAGCGTCCAGTAACGTGGCAAAAAAAATTCCCAGCTCCCCAGAGGCTGTCCTAGCACCCCGGTCATACAAATATTCATTAACAGCTTTTTCTTGTTGGAGCAGGCGGTCGAACATTAGGAGTGTTCAATTCCAACGTGTAGGGCTGTCGCAAATCAAACGCCTCACTGGCATGTTGTTTCGCCGCTGGATATCGGCAAAGTGAGCCATGGCCGTGTAGGAACGCCTGAAATGGCCACACACCTTCCTGGCCTGCTTCAGGACGTCCTGTAAGCCTGTGTACTTATGCACAAAGCGTTGTACGATCAGATTACACACATGTGCCATGCACGGCACATGTGTCAACTTGCCCAACTTCAATGCCGCTATCAAATTTTTTCCGTTGTCACACACCACTTTGCCGATATCCAGTTGCTGCGGAGTCAGCCACTTTTCCACCTGTGCGTTCAGGGCGGACAGGAGTGCTTGTCCGGTGTGACTCTCTGCTTTCAAGCAAGTCAAACCCAAGACGGTTTGACACTGCCGTATACGGGATGTGGAATAGTACCTGGGGAGCTGGGGGGGTGCCGTTGATGTGGAGCAAGACGCAGCAGCACAAGAGGACTCAGCCGAGGAGGTTATGGAAGAGGATGGAGTAGGAGAAGTAGAGGAGGTGGCAGCAGGACTGCTTGCAAGTCGTGGTGGTGTCACCAACTCCTCTGCAATGCCACGCATTCCTTGCTTGTCAGCCGTCAGCAGGTTTACCCAATGCGCAGTGTAGGTGATATACCTGCCCTGACCATGCTTTGAAGACCATGTATCAGTGGTCAGATGGACCCTTGCCCCAACACTGTGTGCCAGACATGCCATGACTTCCTTTTGCACAATCGAGTACAGGTTGGGGATTGCCTTTTGTGAAAAGAAATTCCGGCCTGGTACCTTCCACTGCGGTGTCCCAATAGCTACAAATTTTTTGAACGCCTCAGACTCAACCAGATTGTATGGTAAAAGCTGGCGGGCTAATAGTTCGGACAAGCCAGCTGTCAGACGCTGGGCAAGGGGGTGACTTGGTGACATTGGCTTCTTACGCTCAAACATGTCCTTGACAGACACATGACTGTGGGCAGATGAGCGGGAACTGCTCAAGGCGGGAGACGGAGTGGCGGATGGTTGAGAGGGGGCAAGGAGGACAGCAGTGGTTGACGTGGCTGAAGATGCTGGACCAGGAGGAGGATGGCGGCTTAGAGTAGGCGTGCTGCTTGTACTCATGTGTTGATCCCATAGGCGTTTGTGATGTGAGATCATGTGCCTACGCAAAGCAGTTGTACCTAGGTGGGTGTTGGACCTCCCACGACTCAGTTTCCTTCGGCACAGGTTGCAAATGGCATCGCTGTTGTCAGAGGCAGACACACAAAAAAAATGCCACACTGCTGAGCTCTGCAATGACGGCATTCTGGTGGTGGACACAGCATGCGTTGATTGGCGTGCTGTCGGGCTGACCCCGGGTGCCGATGCATGCTGTCTGACTGTGCCACTAGCTCCTTGCGATGACCCCCCCCATGCTTCCAACTCGTCTCCTCCTCCTCTCTGTCTCCTCATCTGAACTTTCGCCCTGTTCTTCTTCTTGCCGAGCGGGCACCCACGTGACATCCATGGACGCATCGTCATCATCAACCGCTTCGCTTGTATCTGACAACTCAGAAAAGGAAGCAGCAGCGGGTACAACATCATCATCATCACACCGTACCTCCATGTGTTTAATGCTGCCTGCCTGAGACATATCCCTGTTATTTACATCCTCTAGCAATAATGGTTGCGCATCACTCATTTCTTCAAACGGGTGTGTGAATAACTCCTCTGACATACCAAGTAAAGCGGCTGTGGTGCTAGTTTTGGTGGTGGCGGCAGGCGGGTGAGTGGTATCTTGAGAGGTGCCTGAAGCTAAGCTGGAGGAGGATGGTGCGTCAAGGTTCCGAGCGGAGGCTGTACAAGATTGGGTGTCCTGTGTTAGCCAGTCAACTATGTCCTCAGAACTTTTCAAGTTCAGGGTACGTGGCTTCTGAAAACTGGGCATTATTCTAGGGCAAAAGGGAATCACAGCACCACTACCACGACGGCCCCTGCGGGGTGGCCTGCCTCTGCCTGTCATTTTTTTGGGGATTAGTGGTACTATGCGTGCAAGCTACTGTGAGACCAGATATGATTGGCAATGTGAACTGTAACAGTTCTGCAGAGCACACACTGTAGGCCTGACACAACCGCTTGAAGACAAGTAACTGCTATTCAATCTATAACAGTGAAAAAAAAAATTTGGTTTTAAATGCACGCTATAGAGACACCAGCTATGATTGGCAATGTGCACTGTAACAGTTCTGGAGAGCACACACTGTAGGCCTGACAGAGCCGCTTGAAGGACACTGACTGGCTGCTATTAGCTTACAATGGAAACCTTTTTTCTTTGTAAAAGCACGCTATAGAGATACCAGATATGATTGGCAATCTGCACTGGAACAGTTCTGCAGAGCACACACTGTAGGCCTGACAGAGCCGCTTGAAGGACACTGACTGGCTGCTATTAGCTTACACTGGAAACCTTTTTTCTTTGTAAAAGCACGCTATAGAGATACCAGATATGATTGGCAATCTGCACTGGAACAGTTCTGCAGAGCACTCACTGTAGGCCTGACAGAGCCGCTTGAAGGACACTGACTGGCTGCTATTAGCTTACACTGGAAACCTTTTTTCTTTGTAAAAGCACGCTACAGAGACACCAGATATGAGTGGCAACTGTCAAAGTACGCTGGCACAGGTCTGCAGAGCACACGCTGAAGGAGGCCTGACACCCAGACGCTTGCAGACAACTAACTGCTCTTCTATTACAGTGAAAAAAAAATATTTTTTAAATCTAAAGCTTAAGCTATTGTAAAAACAGATATGAGTGGTGGCACGGACTGTGCAAATGGGCAAGGCATCCAGCCTGACACAGAAGTTGGCTCTTCTATTACAGTGAAATTTTTTTTTTTTTTAAAGCTTAAGCTATTGTAAAAACAGATATGAGTGGTGGCACTGGGCAAGTGGGCACAGTGTCCAATGTGAACCTCACACAGAAGCTGGCAGGCAGGCACCTGCAATTACATTGTACAGAAAAAAAAAAAAGCAGCCTGATGTTCTAGCCCTAAAAAGGGCTTTTTGGGGTGCTGTCCTTACAGCAGAGATCAGATGAGTCCTTCAGGATTGTAGTGGACACTGAATACCCTGGCCTAGCTATCAATTTCCCTATCTAATCAGCAGCAGCTAAACTTTCCCTCCTCTCACTAAGCATGCAGCTTCAGAATGAATCGAAAATGGATGCTGGGAGGGAGGTTGGAGGGTGTGGAAGGGAGGGAGTGCTGCTGATTGGCTGGAATGTGTCTGCTGACCGAGAGGCACAGGGTCAAAATTTGCCCAATGATGACGAATAGGGGGCGGATCGAACTGCGCATGTGTCCGCCCGCCGCGGCGAACGCGAACACGCTAAGTTCGCCGGGAACTGTTCGCCGGCGGACAGTTCGGTACATCACTATTGATAAGCCTTCTATGTGCAACAGTGTCAAAAGCCTTACTGAAATCTAGGTAAGCAATGTCTACTGCACCACCCTGATCTATAATTTTAGTTACCCAATCAAAAAAATCAATAAGATTAGTTTGGCATGATCTCCCTGAAGTAAACCCATGTTGTCTCTGATCTTGAAATCCATGTGTTTTTAGATGTTCAACAATCCTATCCTTTAACATGGTTTCCATCACTTTCCCCACTACTGAAGTAAGGCTTACTGGCCTATAGTTGCCCGACTCCTCCCTATTACCTTTCTTGTGAATGGGCACAACATTCGCCAACTTCCAATCTTCTGGGACTACTCCTGTTATCAATGATTGGTTAAATAAATCTGTTAATGGTTTTGCTAGTACACCACTAAGCTCTTTTAATAGCTTTGGGTGTATTCCATCAGGTCCCATTGACTTATTTGTCTTTACTTTTGACAGTTGAAATAGAACCTCTTCCTCTGTAAACTCATTTATCCTTTTTCTTAACTGAGGTCCCTCTCCTTCATTTTCATCTGTAAATACCGAACAAAAATATTCATTGAGGCAGTCAGCTAGACCTTTATCCTCGTCTACATACCTTCCTTCTTTTGTTTTTAATCTAACTAATCCTTGTTTTACTTTTCTTTTCTCATTTATGTATCTAAAAAAAGTTTTGTCCCCCTTCTTTACTGACTGTACTATTTTCTCTTCTGTGTGTGATTTGGAAGCTCTTATAACTTGCTTAGCCTCTTTCTGCCTAATCTTATAGATCATTCTGTCTTCCTCACTCTGGGTTTTATTATAATTACTAAATGCTAACTTTTTGTTTATTACTATTTTGGCCACATCTGCGGAGTACCACAGTGGTTTCTTGAATGTTTTGCTTTTACTGACAAGCCTAATGCAATATTCTGTTGCCTTCAGTAGTGCAACTTTTAAATAATCCCATTTCTCTTGGACGCCATTTAAATTGCTCCACTCTGATAATGACTCCTTTACACATATTTTAATTTTAGCAAAGTCTGTTTTTCTGAAGTCTAAAACTTTTGTTTTTGTGTGGTGTGACTCAGTCACTGTTCTTATATTAAACCACACTGATTTATGATCACTGGATACCAAATCTCCATTTGTTAACACAAAATCTAGTATGGCCTCTTTACGACTTGGCTCCTCAACGACTTGTTTTAGAGACAATCCCAGTAGAGAGTTTAGAATATGTGTGCTCCTGGCACAAGCAGCTATTTTTGTTTTCCAATTCACATCAGGAAGATTAAAGTCACCCATGATGATAACTTCCCCCTTCATTGTCATTTTAGCTATTTCCTCAACTAGTAGATTATCTAACTCTTCAATTTGTCCTGGGGGCCTATAAATCACACCTACACGAATTACTGTGTGATTACCAAATTCTAACGTAACCCAAACGGACTCTATGTTCACCTCACTAACTTTTATTAGGCTAGATTTTATGCTATCCTTCACATACAGGGCCATCCCTCCCCCTTTCCTGCCTTCCCTGTCTTTTCTATATAAAGAGTATCCTAGTATTGCTATGTCCCAGTCATTTTTCTCATTATACAATGTCTCAGTAACAGCGACTAAATCTACACTATCAGTTGCCATTATTGCCACAAGTTCATGGATCTTATTCCCTAAACTGCGAGCATTTGTAGACATGACTCTAAGCTTATCATTTTTTAACATACTTGCTACAGGCACCTTCTGTCCTTGTTTTGGGGGACAATTGGATTGATGTTTTATCACCCTTTCCCCCCCCTCCTAGTTTAAATACATCCTAGCAAAACCTCTGAACTGCTCACTGAGAACATTTGTTCCCTTTTGAGAAAGATGCAAACCATCTTTTTTCTATAGTTTATTTCCATTCCAAAAAGAGCCAAATCCTTGCTCCCGACACTATTCACCAAGCCACAAGTTAAAGTCCCTAATACGCATCCGCCTGTCATTCTGAGTGTTATGCACAGGCAGAACTTCAGAGAATGACAGTGTGGAAGCAACCCGCCGTATATCATTGGCAAAAAACACTAAAAACTTCCTTAACCTCTGAAACCTCATTGCAAGCCAAGTCATTTGTCCCTAGATGGACAAGTACATTCAATTCCCCTTCCTGCTTTGCTCGCTTAACAATATTACAGATACGTCTCCTGTCTCTGTGAACAGTAGCTCCGGGAAGACACCTCACAAGACCACCATTGTCCATCTCCACACCTCTTATGATGGAATCCCCCAACAACAACTGCTTTCTATTGGGCCTCACCATAGTCTCCAAGCCTCTCTCCACAACATCACTAGCCTCAGTGCCTCTCTCCACAACACCCCTAGCATCAGTGCCTCTCTCCACAACACCACTAGCCTCAGTTCCTCTCTCCACAACACCACTAGCCTCAGTGCCTCTCTCCACAACAACACTAGCCTCAGTTCCTCTCTCCACAACACCACTAGCCTCAGTTCCTCTCTCCACAACACCACTAGCCTCAGTGTCTGTCTTCATAACCATTGGGATTAATAGAAATAAAATTAGTTGTGAGTAATTTGGAATTGTTTCTTGAGTTTAGAGTCATTGAGAGATAAATAATTTTAAATAATGTGTAAGGTTTGGGCAGGTACGGGTAAGGAGTACTATTCCCTGGGACACAAACAACAAATAATACAAATAAAGTCTTGAGAAATCTTCCCACAAATGAATGGGTCTATTGACTCTTTAATGGCTTGCAGTCCCTGGTCAACCATTTGAATATTTACATGAGTCTGAGGACACCTGTGGGTATGAACAGAAAAAACATGAAGTGCGTGTGAGGACTAAAAACCCCATAACACATTTTATCACGCAAGCTAGCAAGAAAAGAAACAAGGAAAAGAGAGAGAGAGAGAGAGAAACACTAAATCAAGTTTAGATCATTCCCTTTTCTCTCATCTCACCCTTCCCCCTGTCTCCGTGTTCTTTCATTTTTGAGAATATTGCTAAAGTCAAATAAGTTCTGTAGTATTGCAAGGGAATAATACTATTGTATACAGATGCCAAGTAAAAAAAAAAAAAAAATTATATTTCTCCTGGACTTAATTTCAAATTTACTTCCTTGCATTTCTTTCCCAGATCTCTAATTACCTATGAATTCTACCCAGCTTTATTTAAACTCCTTAGAACTACATATTGCTGATAGCCTTTTGATCTATCTACCACCCTATCTGCAGAGAGTCTTAGGATATATTGTCTTTTCTTATCGTCTTAGTATGCTAGTTAAGGTTATAGCTCATTTGTCTCTCCTTGCTTCCGGAATGTGATGTCCAAGGTTGATTTTTCAGTGCAGGAATCACAATTTTCTCTTTAGTAGACTCTGTTAGATCTGAAATATCTGGTGTTGGTAGTTGCAAAGCTTTGCAAAAATTTAGAATATCATCCAAAGATTTTATTATATAACTATTTGAGTCTTTATAAACTGTAATGCTTAAGGGAAAACAACAGCGAAAATATATTTTCTTTTCTTTAAAAAGGTCTGGATAACTTTATTTTTTTTCCTCTTTTGTAGACTTGTCCAAGATATATCTATTGCTTATCTTGCCCTAGGCTTTGTCTTGATTTTTTAAAATATCTTCTTTAATGGCAAATTAATAAAGGCAACAGATTATATCCCTTGGGTTACCTGGATAGTTTTTTGATTTTAAGGCTCTGTGGGCTCCATCAATTAATATATCTGTGGATTCTTCTTTCCCCATAATTCCAGTAAACAGGCTATTTAAATATACCAAGAGATCTTCTGACTTGATTGATCCCGAGACGCCTTTAACCCTTAAATTGCACCGTCTACTTAGATTGTCCAAATCCTTAATTTGTAGCGTTAATTAATTTATTTTGTGTATTATTAAAGGTTTGAAGGCTCGTCAGAGTCTGATGAAGAGTTTGTTGATATGATTCAACTATCTGTATCCTGTTGCCCAGATGTAATAGGTCATCTTTTAGAGATTTTAATTCCTCTTTTTTTTTTTTTTTTTATTCTTTATTTTTGTAGTGCATAAGCTGATAACAGGTTGTTGCGAGGTACCCCAAAGGCATTCCTCCAACGCATAAAAGACATTTGAAACATACAGGTACATGCAGCATCAAGCACAATTTTTATATTTAGAGATTTTGCTTTGAGATGCAGAAGTTATAGGCTTAAGAACTTTCAACTTGTAAATATAGAAGAGATAAAAAATAACTGTAAATATATAAAACTGACATTACATCCTCTGCGTGTCTGCGCTATATGATATCGGGTTGCATCTTGAGGATCTATGTTGCGCTACGTGTGTGCCAAAGTGCTTGAATCAAAGCTGGCATGAGCTTAGTGTGTGTGGCTTTAGTAGGGATAAATGTGTAGGGGGGATAGTTTGGCTTTGGTACTGCTTAGCAAGTTTGCCTACGGAGCCAGAAAAATAATTACAGAGCTTAATAAACAGATAAAACTTTCATAAATTCTATAACTGTCAGTTATGACATGAAGAAACAGTTCGTTCAGACGGTGTCAAGCTGGAGGATCCGCCGACCCCGCCAATGCCCGTCTTGGGACAAATGGAGGAATGTCCTCTACTGCCCGCATGCTTCTGTCCCATGGAGGTAGGGTTCCCATCGAGACTCCCAATGCTTGAAGGAAGGCAGGAGCGTCTTGGAGTTGCGAGAGTGGGAACTTCTTGCCGTTTTTCTCTGCCACTAGGTGGTGCGGGCCCCATCTGTACGGGATTTCAGCCTCTCTCAGAAGCTTTGTAGTGGAGCGGAGTGATTGCCTCCAGTGCATGGTAGCTCTTGAAAGGTCCTTGTAAAAGGACAGCTGCGAGCCCTCAAAAGACAGTGAGGGGGATACTCTCGTAGTTTCCAGGACGGCTATCTTGTCAGAGTCCCTTTGAAATTGTAAGAGCACGTCTCTTGGGGCTTCTGGGGGTGCCTTGGCTGCCCTGGGCAAACGGTGGCATCTGTCAGTTGCTGCTTGCTTAACTTGCCTAGGTGGTAGTAATGTGGCCATCATTCGCCGTAAATAGTGAGACAGTTCCTCTGATGAGATGGATTCGGGTATGCCTCTTATCCGTATATTGCGGGCTTTAGCCCTGTCTTCCAGACTTGCCAAACGCTGGCTCGTGTCGCTACATTTCTTTTGTATAGCATGAAGTGCAGCATCTGTGGCTGATTGTGCCAAATGTGTGCCCCCTAGCTCCCCTTCCACTGCCTGGACACGGCCTGTCAGTGTGGCGACATCCTCCCTCACTACTGCTATGTCGGCTTGAAACATGGCCTTAAGGTCCTGCAATAAGGTTTTAATGTCTGCCTTAGTTGAGGGGGCAGCATCCCCAAGTCCCACATACCAGTGTGGCTGGTAGTGTGGCAGGGAAATCATCCTCCTGTGTGCTCTCAGCTTCCGACGAAGCCGTGGAGTAGGCCGCGGTCGGCGCCATCTTGGGCTGCACGGGGTGTTGCGGCTGCCTGAACAGGCTTCCTATATCTCGGCAACCGGTCCCCGGATCCGCCCGCTGTTTCTTGGAGCGGCGCCCCATTGTCTCCGGACCCTGTGGAGCTCGGCTCGGCGGATTTTGTGCCCAGCGGGTCTGTTTATCCGACGTTCAGGCGGACGGCGGCTCGGAGCTCGCTGAGGATGCGACCGTCTCGCATGGGCGCTGGCTCCGCCCCCCCTTAATTCCTCTTTTATTAGTGAGTTGATATAATTTCTTGTCGTGTCAATATTATAATTCATTTTCTCCACAATGGAGTCCAAGTCCCTTTTTGTGATAGATTAATTTAAACAAAAAAAACCTCCTTCCCCCCTTTACCTTCAGCTTCTGGGGGTGTCAGTGAGATTCTTTGAGACCCTGCATCTTCCATGTAGTTTTCAGTCTCTCAAACCTTATTTCCAGAAACGATGGAGTCAGCAGCTGTCTCGTCCTTGCCTGTACGCCACTCACCGTGAACAAGGTTGTTGACCAGATCGATAGCCTTCACCTCGCTTCTGTCGGCAATAGACACACCCATCTAAACTTCATCCAAAACTAGGTGCCCTGAAACAAATCCTGCCTAAGCCCTACAGTAAACGATTGTACAGCAAATGCCGATGCCAATCATTGATTATGGGGATGTAGTATATGCACCCACACCGCAATCCCACATTAATAAACTCAATACATTGTATAACTCGTTCTGCCAGTTTTTGCTACAATGTAATTACAGGACCCACCATTGTGACATACTAAAATAACTAAACTGTCTGTCGCTGGAATCCAGATGCACCCTTCATCTTTCCAGCCTTGTGTTTAAGAGCTTTTCTGGGAAGCTCCCACTCTACATGAGCTTAATGCTCTCCGTGGCTGTTACCACCTCCTATAACCTCTGATCCGGTACCAGTACTTTATTTAGTCTACCTCAATACAAAAAGAAAATAGCCCGATCCTCCTTCTCCTAAAGAGCGCCGCAATTGTGGAATGACCTCCCGCACATTTTAAAATCTTTCCAAAGTCTAAAGTCCTTTAAGAGATCCCTCTTAACATACCTCAAAACAGAATGCACGTGTTATGGTTGATTCTATATTTCCTGCCTGTTCTATTTTAAATTTTGTATATATTGTGTATTAATATTGTTTTTGTATTTTATTGCACCCTAATGTATCAATGCAATGTTTTGTGGACCCAGGACATACTTGAAAATGAGAGAAATCTCAATGTATCTTTCCTGGTAAAATATTTTATAAATAAATAAATATCAGGCGACGCCGAGCCAGGCAGGAGTGAAGAAGACAACGGGACTAAATAGGATCTCAGGTTAGTACATGGCTCCTTTTTACTCTTCTTAGGTGTTCTCGGGTTTGAATTTGGGTTCTTCTTAGGTTTCACCATTTCTTGGAGAAGTTTCTGCAGTGAGTTATACTCGATGCTCTGCTCTGCTCGTTACACCACTTGGTACTACCACTCAGTTAGCTTGAATGGCCAGCTTGCGTGGCATGTGCTGCTATGGGACGTGCACTTCACGTTCGCATCTGCTTCCGGTCACACCCCCTACTGATTAAAGGCTCCCTTATTCACCCACAAGCCATATGAAGGGTGAGGGCTGCTTAACATTTATATCCCAGAACTGAAGTTAAAAAAAACAACTAGTGATTGTGCAGTTATGGATCAGTTAGGGTGAGGGGGGTTAGGTAGAATTCATTATATTTTGGGGACTAGTGGCTTATGTTGAGGGTGAACACCTTAAAAAAGTATTAATATTAGTAGCCCCCACTCACCACCCATGGATTTTAGACACAGGTATGTCTACCCAATGTATTATCTTATTGCCCTCACTTGCTGGTAAAGGGAGGGGTTAGGAGGTTGGACAGTGCAAATAGTTTGGCATTTTAAAATATGTGTCTAGATTTTAACAACAATGGCCTGTATTTCAACTTTCAGCTTGGTATTTCAGCCATGTGGTCACACACAATATTGTTTCTGTTCATAGTCATTTGGAAGCAGCAGGTGCACTGATTGGTGACTCTGCCCCTGTTTCATGTTTGCACCACTTTTGTAAAACCTTCATTGTTTCTATTTTTCCACTTCTATATACTATGTACGTATACTATGAAAGAGAAGACAGACTTTTTTTGATTGACAGGTAGCATGCAAGAGGGAGGCACGCAAGCCTTCTATGTGGAATTTTATTTCTAACATCTGACAAACATATCTATGTGAAATATAAGGGATAATAAAACAAAATTGAAACATTTCAGTAAATTACAGTTCCCCTTTAATTATGGGATTTCCGAATTTAGCTATCTTTTTGGAAAATTCAAACTAGAATCTGATGTGCAAAAATACCTTCTGTTTTTATATCCAGATTTAAGTTGACATTTCTTCTACACATATTACATTGCTATATTCTTCCTGGCAACATTTATGATGTCCACTAGAAAAAATAAAGGGTGCATTTTTATATATTATACTCTATAATTTGTAATTAATATGTATTAATTTAAATTGAATAATAGTTCTATGCTCTATTAAGCATAGAGATTTCAAAGTGAAAATCTGACAAACCTTGTGTCATATATGTTAATAAGAATATAATGTTCAGTATAATTACTGTCATTGTAATGTACTCTTAATTAAATTAGTTATGATAAGACTTTCAACAAAACTGTAATAATTTAAGTAAACAGCAATCTTGATTAATATGACACATTTATAAATGAATAAAAAGATCGCTGTAAACCCCATTTGCATAATAATATAAAACGTACTGTTCCAGAAAGACAAATATGATTTATTTTACAACTTAATGTGTATGTTGTACTTACATTTATAATTCTCATATTTCTTTATACCGGCTATGTAATGGTACCTTATATTAGAAACATAGAAACATAGAATGTGACGGCTGATAAAAACCATTCGGCCCATCTAGTCTGCCCAATTTCTAAATACTTTCATTAGTCCCTGGCCTTATCTGATAGTTAGGATAGCCTTATGCCTATCTCATGCATGCTTAAACTCCTTTACTGTGTTAACCTCATCCACTACCACATCCACTACCCTCTCAGTAAAGTAATACTTCCTGATATTATATTTAAACCTTTGCCCCTCTAATTTAAGACTATGTCCTTTACTATGTTGATTCCCTTTATGTATTTAAATGTTTCTATCATGCCCTGTCTCTTCTTTCCTCCAAGCTATACATGTTAAGTTCCTTGTAAGTTTTATCCTGCAATCCATGAACCAGTTTAGTAGCCCTTCTCTGAACTCTCTCTAAAGTATCAATATCCTTCTGGAGATACAGTCTCCAGTACTGCGTACAATTCTCCAAGTGAGGTCTCACCAGTGTTCAGTACAATGGCATGAGTACTTCCTTCTTTCTAGTGCTAATACCTTTCCCTATACAACCAAGCATTCTGCTAGCATTCCCTGCTGCTCTATTACATTGTCTGTCTACCTTTAAGTCATCAGAAATAATCACCCCTAAATCCCTTTCCTCAGATGTTGAGGTTAGGACTCTATCAAATATTCTGTACTCTGCCCTTGGATTTTTACCACAATGATGCATTATCTTGCACTTATCCACATTAAATGGCAGTTTCCACAACTCTGACCATTTTTCTAGTTTACCTAAATCATTTGCCATTTGGCCTATCCCTCCAGGAACATCAACCCTGTTACATATCTTAGTATCATCACCAAAAAGACACACCTTACCATCAATACCTTTTGCAATATCACTAATAAAAATATTAAAGAGAATGTGTCCAAGTACAGATCCCTGAGGCACCCCACTGGTGACAAGACCATGCTTTGAATATACTCAATTTACTACAACCGTATGTTGCCTGTCACCCAGCCACTGCCTTACCCATTCAACAATTTTGGAATCCAAACTTAAAGATTGCAGTTTATTGATAAACCTTCTATGTGCAACAGTGTCAGAAGCCTTACTAAAATCTAGGTAAGCAATGTCTACTGCACCACCCTGATCTATTATTTTAGTTAACCAATCAAAAGAATCAATAAGATTAGTTTGGCATGATCTCCCTGAAGTAAACCCATGTTGTCTCTGATCTTGAAATCCAAGTATGTATGATTGTATGATTATATCATAAGGTTTTGAATTGGAAAAGTACATTGAAGGCACACTATAGTCACCAGAACAACTACAGCTTTTTGTATTTGTTCTGGTGAGTAGAACCATTCCCTTCATGCTTTTAGCAATAAATACTGTCTTCTCAGAGAAAATGCAGTGTTTACATTACAGCCTATCGAGACCTCTACTGGCCCCTTCTCAAACGGCTTCTAGAGATGCTTCCCTGGGGCAGTGCTGCACTGCCATTCAGTGTCTCCACCCTCTGCATGGAGACACTGAACTTTCCTCATATAGATTCATTGATTCAATTAATTATTTGCAGATTGCAAAACTAGATATTTCCATTATAGTACTGTAAATGGCCACAGTATTATATTCTTCATAGTGCTGGTATTATAAGAAACTCTTCCCAGCCTCCCTTTTACTACCTCTGCTGGAGGAGAGCTGGAGTGGCACCTCGTCCCTGGTGAGAGTTGATAAGTGGATCACAGATCTGTACTGATTTCAGAATTGGAATAACATTGACAATTCCAAGTGCTAAGAGCTGTTTATAGTTATGGTATAACACAATGTGGTACATTTTCCCTGATAGTTAGCAAGCCTTTTAAAAAGACCTGCATTTTCTATTTGGGAGAGAAGGTAAGGAGGTGACCACTCTGTCTATTGGCAAATCCAACTCTTACTATAAGTATATATGCAGGTACTTTTTTCTCAGCTACATATGCTTTTTACCCACAATCTCATGTTGTTTAAATATAGGAAAAGTGAGATACTACTAAAGTATCAAGGGATATTTATGAAATATGAATGTAAGTAATGTTTAAAAAGAGCCCTTGATAAAAATGCAGATAACATCAAAACACATGTTGGGTGTTTTCTTTTTTTTATTGAGGCACTTTGACTTTTAGTTCACAATGGTGCACTGAGATCTGGTGGTTCACCTGTACATCTATTGATTTTTAAATGTTACCGATAGTGATGAAGGGTGTAGTACTGGGATTGATTAGTTAAGTAGTTGCTTACATATATAGCAGGCAACATATTAGGGAGAATTCATGTATATAGGTTTTTTTTGTAAGGGCGGTTGTGAGGTATCATGGAGACAATGTTTAAAGGGAAACTATGGACTAGGACAGGGATAGGCAACGTTCGGCACTCCAGATGTTTTGGACTACATCCCCCATAATGCTCTTACACCCGTAATGCTGGCAAAGGTTGCCTACGCCTGGACTAGGAATACAAAATTGTCCCTCAGTGCTGGGTCAGGCTCCATCTTTACAACCTTACAGGAAAGTACTGCATCAGTGCTTTCAAATTTTCTTATGGGGTTTTAGCTGACGCTGTATGTCCTAACGACCCGGAAGCACCTCTAGTGGCTGTCTGGTAACTGTAATAATTACCATTGCAAGTTTAACTGACAGGGACAGTGCACCAAAACCACTTCAATGAGACAAAATTATCTGGGTGCCTTAGGTGTCCATTAAATGAAGGGAGGCAATGTTTAAATGAAGCCTAACTGTTGGGAATATTAGGTACATCTTCAAGTATGGTATGGGTCTAAAGAGGAGTAATAGAGTAATATATCTCCCTATGTATCCCCTCTTTTTGCCATAATATAAAGGGACACTACAGTCACCAAAATAACTATGTCATCATGTAGTGGCTCTGGTGTCCATAGCATTTCCCTGCAGGCTTTTTAATGAAATGAATAATGCCTAGGATCATCTCTAGTGGCAGTCAGTTAGATCAGTGTTCCCCAACCCCCGGGCCGCGGAACGGTACCGGTCCGTGGATCAAACGGTACCGGGCCGCCCAGGGGTGTGCGAGTCTGCCGGCTAATGCAGGGCTGGCATTGCCCAAGTGCCAGCCCTGCAATGTGCCTGCGGACCGGAGGGGAGATCAGAGCTCTCCCTCCCTGGTCTGCAGGCACTGTGCTGACAGCCGGCAGGGGAGGGAGTGACAGAGGACCCGGGAGCTCTTACCTGCAGCTCCTCCGGGTCCTCCTCTCGCGAAATTTGGAGCGTTGCCGCGGTAACCACAGCAACACTCCAAATCTCGCGAGAGTGAACTCTAGCCCTGTAACTGGGCTAGAGTTCATCTCACCACCACTGGGACCACCAGGGATTCCCCACCGGACCACCAGGGACTAAGAAATGTCCCCCCTCCTCCAAGTAAAGGTAATTAAATAAAAAAAATATAAAAAAGCCTCCCTACCCTCCTTACCCCATACACACACTGCCCCCATGCACACACTACACACATTGACCCACAAACACTGCCCCCATGCACACACTACACACTCTGCCCCACAAACACTGCCCCATACACAGACTACACACACTTCTCCATACACACACTACACACACTGCCCCACAAACACTGCCCCCATGCACACACTACACACACTGCCCCCATGCACACACTACACACACTGCCCCACAAACACTGCCCCATGCACACACTACACACACTGCCCCACAAACACTGCCCCCATACACACACTACACACACTGCCCCACAAACACTGCCCCCTCATACACACCTGCCCCACAAACACTGCCCCCATACACACACTGCCCCCATGCACACACTACACACACTGCCCCACAAACACTGCCCCCATGCACACACTACACACATTGCCCCACAAACACTGCCCCCATACACGCACTACACACACTGCCCCACAAACACTGCCCCCATGCACACACTACACACACTGCCCCACAAACAATGCCCCCATGCACACACTACACACACTGCCCCATACACACACTGCCCCACAAACACTGCCCCCATGTGCACACTACACACACTGCCCCACAAACACTGCCCCCATGCACACACTACACACACTGCCCCATACACACACTGCCCCACAAACACTGCCCCCATGCACACACTACACACATTGCCCCACAAACACTGCCCCCATACACACACTACACACACTGCCCCACAAACACTGCCCCATACACACACTGCCCCACAAACACTGCCCCCATGCACACACTACACACATTGCCCCACAAACACTGCCCCCATACACACACTACACACACTGCCCCACAAACACTGCCCCTATACACACACTACACACACTGCCCCACAAACACTGCCCCCATGCACACACTACTGGCGCCATAACTACTACACTGAGCTGTAGTGGTTATTGTGCCTGGATTATTTCTTTAAATAATCTACAAGTGCCCCTCCCGAGATCAGGTTCTGGATCCGCCACTGGTGCGAACTGTGCGGTTGCACAGGGCGCCATAACACAAGGGGCGCCCTGGCAGCCGACACGGCTCGCAAGCTGAATCCCTGATGGTCCAGTGGTGAACCTAGCAGGAGCTGCAGCTAGATCATCATAACTTCTCCCTCGCGGTTCTGGCGCTCACTTAGTGAGTCAGAGGCAGCCTCAGAGATTCACAGCCTGCGCTCTGACTGCACACAGCGCCAGAACCTCGAGGGAGAAGTTATGATCAGCACTCCCTGCTATTCACCTCCAGCCCACCAGAGGCCGTCACAGGAGACCAGGGACAGAGGAGACTTGTGATCCGGCACCAGAGAGAAGGGGCACTGCATGGAAGCAGAGGCAGCTTGGGACAAGGTAGGAGACTGAAATACAGCCTTGAGTTCCCAGCCACAGAAACTCCCCCAGTCTGTGACTGGTAAAGAAGCTGCTGAGTATAGGTGGTGTTACATCAGCATTAGTCTGCTGGTGTAACACTACCTACCTATCCTGTCTGTCACATACCCTCATATGTACCCCATTTTTATTAACTCTCACATGAACATGCTATATGCATTCAGTCTGCGTATGTGTGGGACCGTGAACCAACAATTTTGAGTCTATGTCTTTATGTGACTGTGTTTGTGATTTTCTCACTATGTATGTGTCTGTGTGTTTTTTTAATATATGTGACTGTTTTTTTTTTTGTCTTATTAAATCAAAACAAGCGGGCCACGGAAAAATTATCAAACGTTTACCGGTCCGCGGCGATAAAAAGGTTGGGGAGCACTGAGTTAGATGACCACTAGAGGTGTTTCCTGTGTCAGTGCTGCACAGTGTGCAGCACCTATATTCAGTTTTCAGTTTAGCTATTTTGACCTAAAATTTTAAATTAACTTTGAATTTGCTTGGGATTCCTGGCAATATTTAGTTTAGTGAATAATTCTAATACAATGGCTTCTGTCTCACTAATTTCACATGGAATAGTCTTATGGATTTATTCTTTAAACAGTGACTTGCAGGGAATTGAAAAATGAATTGCCAAATTATTACTAAATTTGTCATGATGTGACTCAAGTCAAGTTAGAAAAAGTTTTCAAATCTGCACTTGGTATGCTAGTATTGCTATTATTTGAAGTTAGGTGAATAAACACTTTAGACAGTTTTAGAAACTCTTAACTTAAGGAAAATGTGAAATAGAAATGTGAACTATAATTAAATATCTAGCATATAGAGACTTCTACAGAATTTCTAATGAGACAAAAACTGCCTTAAAAGAAAAATTATTCCTATTTTTGAAACAGGAAATGTCCAAAGTACCCTTTCTACAACTCTTTCTTGAAAAGGGTACTTTGCAGGCACAGTCAAAATGTAACAGGGTCACATTAAGCAATTAGAAAACAGAAGAGTTCACCAGCAGGAACAGAGTGTTATTTGCAGTAAGAACGGTGAAAATGTCAAATGTACGTTTTCTAATGGAGATAAGAAATTGTGCAAATATTCTAAGAACATAACCTATATATAAGAATTTGTAATACAAATTATATTAAACTACTATAAATATTGCAAAATAAAGTCTAACTTGTTTAACTTTACAGGTATTAGATTTATTATTATTATTATTAATAATTATAAAGCGCCAACAAGTTCTGCAGCGCTGTACAATGGGAGTACTAACAGACACGTATTTGTAACCAGATGAGTTAGACACAGACTAATTGGACGAGGCATTGAAGGCCCTGAGCTTACATGCAGGAGGGAGTGGGGTATAGCGACACAAAAGGTAAGGCTATTGTAGAAAAGTATGTTGCTAGGAGAGTACTCACTGAGGGCTAGGTGTTTTATTGACAGTTGCAGGAGAGCAATCATGGTGCAGGGAGAGAAAGTTGTTCACAGTTTAATTTATATGCTTTCCTAAAGAAGTAAGTTTTCAAAGGTTTTTTGAAGGAGTGGAGACTGGGTGAGAGTCTAACATAGAGGGGTAAGGCATTCCATAGGAACAGTCCAGCCCTAGAGAAGTCCTTAAGGCAAGCATCAGATATAGGAGTGTGGCGGGACCGCTGGCTGTCCGTGAATCGCCCTCTGCCATATTCATAGATTCCCCATTATGAAGTGTGTGTGTTTCCCCATGTAGTTTTATTTTAACTGTGTAATATGCCTTTTGACTGCGTGGGGGCGCTCCGGCGCATGGAGCCGGTGCGCCTTCCGAACGAGGATCACCCCGGTGCCACATTAGAACGTTTCCATGAATTAATCAGAACGTTTGCACTTGCAACATAGGTGTGAAACCACAGGGGAAGTAATTAATGAGCGCTACCCTGGGTGGCCACCAGGGGGAGCATTCCCTTGGTTGACCACCAGGTGGAGCGTTCGGATCCCGAAGAGGGACACTTCCCTTGTGGGGGCTTCGCACCAGAACTCCAAGGACGTGTCCCTGATGTTGGTAGGGATACCTTCTGTGGTACTGGTGGTCTGGATCACCCTAACCTACTCCTATAGGAGCCATAATCACTGTTCCCCTACCTGGGGACAGTGAAGCCAGGCTCATAGCTGCCCAAAGAGAGCTCCCCCCGGGGTCTGCTTTAGTGAAGACCATCTGAAAGTCCGTCTGGAAGGTGCCCCCATTCAAACTGGATTTGCGTAATTCTCCTGATTGGTCGACACGAGGGTGCAGGCAATCAATTATAGAAGAAGTGCCTTCCAAACAGGGTTTCGCACCCTTTCCTCTGATTGGGCACCGAAACCCCTCTCCTCCCCGAGCGCCGATTAGTGCAACTGAGTTTTGCGCCCTTTCTTCAGATTGGGTGGTGAAACTCCTCTCCTCCCCGAGAATTGATTGGAGCAATTTGATTCACACCCTTTCAGCTGATTGGTTGTTGCTTGGTCTAGGCATGAAGTTTGAATTCACGGATTAAACCAAGCAACTCCCTGGAACTAATTTCAGGGATGTACAGACCCTGGAAAATGATTTGTCTGTAAGCAGCTTATCACATTTAAGAGCCCAATCTAAAGCCCATGGGTGGAAGATACCATGTTCACCCTCATTCATTATTGCTTAGCCCCCATTCACTGCCTTTGTATGTAGACTGGGAAAGAGAGTGAGATGTCCCATGCTGGTTATTTTACAGTAGCCCCATCTGCTGTGTCTAGGTTAAGGCCTGGGAGACATTAATATATTCCCCCCATGTTTTTTACAGAGCCCTTCTATTGGAAGGGGGGGAATGTGGGACACATAAGTATGCCCCCGGTGTTTTTTATAGACCCCCACCCACTGGCCACAGGTGAGGGAAAGGTGGTGGACAGTATCATGTAAACTATCCATCATTAAATTTAAGCCCCAGAGGTGTGGGCACAGGGGGTCTCCCTGACAGGTACACAACCCATATGTTACATCAGCAAGTGAGCTGACTACTCACTGTTTAGTAGATACTTCCAAAACTGTGGCATGGCAGGTGGGATCATAAGGGAGGTATTGTACCTCCCTTATATTAAAAAGTAGGTCAGAATGATCAATCTGGAGAAACCAAAATGGCAAATAAATGAAAACATTCAATAAGTTTCATTTGTACAAATCAATTTGGATGAACCAGATGTTTTGACAATGCACAAGTATAATCAACACTGGGTAAAAATATATCTTTACACCAAGCATTTTAAACTCATGGGCCGCGGGTCGAATGCGGCCCACAATGAATATCTTTGCGTCCCGGCGAGCCGGGAGTTTGAGATATGCTTACTAAGGCAGAGTAGGCACCTGCTCTCCTTACATTGCAGGTGCCTACTCTGCTAAAAAATTACTTAGCTGGGTAGAAGAGGTCCCTGGCAGCAGCGAGGGACCTCAGTCTTCCTGCTCCTCACTGCTCCCTTGTGCGCGCCCTCTGTAGTAATGCAGAGTGCCAGCATATGACATCATTCCGGCACCCGGCATCACAAAACTGCACGCGTGAGGGAGCAGTGAGGAGCAGGAAGACTGAGCTCCCAAGAGAAGATCTTCCCTCACTTAACCGCAGGGAGCGGTCCCATACCAGCTCCCAAAGGTAGGAAGCAATAAAGAAATTGATGTTAGTGTGTGCAAGAATGTGGAAATGTGTGTTTGTCTGTCAGTGAGTGTGTGTCTGTCTGTCTGTCAATGAGTGTCTGTCAGTGTGTGCGTGTCTGTCAGTGTGTGTGTCTCTCAGTGAGTGTGTGTCTCTCAGTGAGTGTGTGTGTCTGTCAGTGTGTGTAACTGTCAGTGTGTGTGTCAGTGTGTGTGTGCATCTTCCAGTGAGTGTGTGTCTGTCAGTGAGTGTGTCTGTCAGTGTGTGTGTGACTGTCAATGTGAGTGTGCCTGTCAGTGTGTGCATCTTTCTGTCAGAGAGTGTGTGTGTGTCTTTCTGTCAGAGAGTGAGTGTATGTCTGTCAGAGAGAGTGTGTGTGTGTGTGTGTGTCAGAGAGTGTGTGTGCATGTCTGTCTGTCAGAGAGTGAGTGTGTGTCTGTCAGTGTGTGTGTCTGTCAGTGTTTGTGTGTGTGTCTGTCAGTGTATGTCTGTCTGTCAGAGAGTGTATGTGTATCTGTCTGTCATAGAGTAAGTGTGTGTGTCTGTCAGAGTGTGTGTGTGTGTGTGTGTGTGTCTGCCAAAGAGTGAGTGTGTATGTCTGTCTGTCAGAGAGTGAGTGTGTGCGTCTGTCAGAGAGTGTGTGTGTGTCTGTCTGTCAGAGTGTGTGTGTGTGTCTGTCAGAGAGTGTGTGTGTGTCTGTGACGAGAGCAATCTCGCCACATTGCATTGGAGAAGCCTGGTTGCCCGCCTGCTGCCTTTGGACTATGGCCCTGGGAGATTGGGCCCTTTAAAAACCGTATTCGGCCCTAACAGAGTGCATGTCACTCATTCTGGCCCTTTAAATACAGTGGGGTCATTCGGTACTTGCCCTGTGTGAGCGGGAATTTAGTAGAGGGGGATGCAGTTTTTATTTATACTGTACTTTTTAAAACAAACCTACGTTTCTATTTTAAAAAAAAAATTGTGGCCCACATCAACTTAAGCCTTGTTTATGTGGCCCTTGCTAGCTTTTGAGTTTAACATGCTTGCTTTATGGAAAATTACCTATAACTGGTATTAACTTTATTTTAAAATATCTTTTTTTTTCTTGCAAGTTTATGTTAAAAATTTACCAAATGACACTACATTGTCCATTTGAGACAAGGCAAAGCCAGGGCAAAATTTGCAAGTAATAATAAGATAGAGAAAAGTGGAGAAAGAAAACAGTATTTCTATATCTGTTCTCTCTATGCTTACCACAAGGTGAGCATAACAATGATTGACAGGAAGCTAAGATGGAGGCCTCCAGTTGCAGGATAAAGACGTGATGGTCCCACATTTAATTTAATTTTCCTACCATGTATACACAATACACATTTGCTAAACATAGCAATTAGTGATCTCCCGAACTGTTCGCTGGCGAATAGTTCCTGGCGAACATCGCTTGTTCGCGTTCGCCATGGATGGCGAACACATGCGCTGTTCGGTCCGCCCCCTATTCGTCATCATTGAGTAAACTTTGACCCTGTACCTCACAGTCAGCAGACACATTCCAGTCAATCAGCAGCAGACCCTCCCTCCCAGACCCTCCCACCTCCTGGACAGCATCCATTTTACATTCATTGTGAAGCTGCATTCTTAGAGAGAGGAGGGACAGTGTAGCTGCTGCTGATTTGATAGGAAAATTGATAGAAGCCTTCTTTGTTTCTTGTATTTTTTTGTAGTCTGAGTGTGCCACAACTATTTATTCTCTCATTCATGAAGTTTTGGTCACAGCGGCAGCACCTTTCATACAAAATTCAGGTCTCGGGAGTGCCCCCTATCTTTTCTGTTTATATTATATTTGGAATCCAGACCAGATTCCTTAGGGGTTAAGCACCCCGCCCAGGCCCCCCCCCCCAGCTTCAGAGTCTCCTTTAGAGGTGGCCACAGGTGTGTATGTTAAGAAGGAGTTTATCAATAGTCTAGTCATTTTAATTTTTTTCCCCAGCTAGCACAGTCATCTGCATTAGTGAGTATACTCATTTTTAGCACCAACTCATTAATTATTTAGTTTTAACACTGTTTTTAATTGCTTTCATCACTTATGTTTGTACGTTTCAGGGCCTGCCAGGGCACAGTGTCACACCAGTGCCACTCATATCTGTTGTCACAGTAGCTTGCACGCATAGTACCACTAATCGAAAAAAAAATGACAGGCAGAGGCAGGCCGCCACGCAGGGGCCTTCGTGGTCGTGGTGCTGCGATTCCCTTTGGCCCTAGAATAATGCCCAGTGTTCAGAGGCCACGTACCCTGAACTTGAAAAGTTCTGAGGACATAGTTGACTGGCTAACACAGGACACCCAATCTTCTACAGCTTCCGCTCGGAACCTTGACACACCATCCTCCCCCAGCTTAGCTTCGGGCACCTCTCAAGTTACCACTCGCCCGCCTGCCGCCACCACCAACACTAGCACCACAGCCGCTTCACTTGATCTGTCAGAGGAGTTATTTACACATCAGTTGGAAGAAATCAGTGATGCGCAACCATTATTGCCAGAGGATGTAGATAACAGGGATATGTCTCAGTCAGGCAGCATTACACACGTACGGTGTGATGATGATGATGTTGTACCCGCTGCTGCTTCCTTTGCTGAGTTGTCAGATACAAGTGAAGCGGTTGATGATGACGATGCGTCCGTGGATGTCACGTGGGTGCCCGATGGAAGAGAAGGAGAACAGGGGGAAAGTTCAGATGGGGAGACAGAGAGGAGGAGGAGGAGACGAGTTGGAAGCAGGGGGAGGTCATCGCAAGGAGCTAGTGGCACAGTCAGACAGCATGCATCGGTACCCAGGGTCAGCCCGACAGCACGCCAATCAACGCATGCTGTTGCCACCACCAGAATGCCGTCATTGCAGATCTCAGCAGTGTGGCATTTTTTTTGTGTGTCTGCCTCTGACAACAGCGATGCCATTTGCAACCTGTGCCAAAAGAAACTGAGTTGTGGGAAGTCCAACACCCACCTTCTTTGCGAAGGCACATGATCGCACATCACAAACGCCTATGGGATCAACACATGAGTACAAGCAGCACACAAACTCAAAGCCGCCATCCTCCTCCTGGTCCACCATCTTCAGCCACGTTAACCACTGCTGTCCTCCTTGCCCCCTCTCAACCATCCGCCCCTCCGTCTCTCGCCTTGAGCAGTTCCTGCTCATCTGCCCACAGTCAGGTGTCTGTCAAGAACATGTTTGAGCGTAAGAAGCCAATGTCACAAAGTCACACCCTTGCCCAGCGTCCAGCTTTTACCATACAAGATGATGGAGTCTGAGGCGTTCAAAAAATTTGTAACTATTGGGACACCGCAGTGGAAGGTACCCGGACGAAATTTCTTTGCACAAAAGGCAATCACCAAAGTGTACTCGATTGTGCAAAAGGAAGTAATGGCATGTCTGGCACACAGTGTTGGGGCAAGGGTCCATCTGACCACTGACACCTGGTCAAAGCATGGTCAGGGCAGGTATATCACCTACACTGCGCATTGGGTAAACCTGCTGACGGCTGCCAAGCATGGAATGCGTGGCTCTGCAGAGGAGTTAGTGACACCGCCACAACTTGCAGGCAGGCCTGCTGCCACCTCCTCTACTCCTCCTACTCCATCCTCTTCCATAACCTCCTCGGCTGAGTCCTCTTCTGCTGCTGCATCTTGCTCCACATCAACGGCACCCCCCAGCTCCCCAGGTACTGTTCCACATCCGGATACGGCAGTGTCACGCCGTCTTGGGGTTGACTTGCCTGAAAGCAGAGAGTCACACCGGACAAGCACTCCTGTCCGCCCTGAATGCACAGGTGGATCAGTGGCTGACTCCGCACCAACTGGAGATCGGCAAAGTGGTTTGTGACAAAGGAAGAAATTTGTTGGCGGCATTGCATTTGGGCGGGTTAACACATGTGCCATGCATGGCACATGTGTGTAATCTGATCGTACAATGCTTTGTGCATAAGTACCCAGGCTTACAGGACGTCCTTAAGCAGGCCAGAAAGGTGTGTGGCCATTTCAGGCATTCCTACACGGCCATGGCGCACTTTTTCCGATATCCAACGGCGAAACAACATGCCAGTGAGGCGCTTGATTTGCGACAGCCCGACACATTGGAATTCAACACTCCTAATGTTCGACCGCCTGCTCCGACAAGAAAACGCCGTTACTGAGTATTTGTATGACCGGGGTGCTAGGACAGCCTCTGCGGAGCTGGGAATTTTTTTGCCACGTTAGTGGACGCTCATGCGCAATGCCTGTAGGCTCATGCGTCCTTTTGAGGAGGTGACAAACCTAGTCAGTCGCACCGAAGGCACCATCAGCGACATCATACCATTTGTTTTCTTCCTGGAGTGTGCCCTGCGAAGAGTGCTGGATCAGGCCGTAGATGAGCGTGAAGAGGAAGAGTTGTGGTCACCATCACCACCAGAAGCAACCTTAGCTTCATCGCTTGCTGGACCTGCGGCAATGCTGGAAGAGGATTGTGAGGAAGAGGAGTCAGAGGAGGAATGTGAGGAGTCAGAGGAGGAATGTGAGGAGGAAAACCAACCAGAACGGGCATCCCGTGGTGTTGTACGTGGCTGGGGGGAAGAACATACCTTCAGAGAGATCACTGAAGATGAGGAACAGGACATGAGTAGCTCGGCATCCAACCTTGTGCAAATGGGGTCTTTCATGCTGTTGTGCCTGTTGAGGGACCCTCGTATAAAAAGGCTGAAGGAGAACGACCTGTACTGGGTGTCCACGCTACTAGACCCCCGGTATAAGCAGAAAGTGCCTGAAATGTTACCGAATTACGGCAAGTCGGAAAGGATGCAGCAATTCCAAAATCAATTAAAAAGTATGCTTTACACAGCGTATAAGGGTGATGTCACAGCACAACGGGAATCTAACAGGGGAAGAGGTGAAAGTAATCCTCCTCCTCCCACGACCACGCCAGCAAGGACAGGACGCTTTACAGACGTGTTGTTGATGGAGGACATGCGGAGCTTTTTAAGTCCTAAGCATCGCCACAGCCCTTCGGGGTCCACCCTCAGAGAACGACTCGACCGACAGGTAGCAGACTACCTCGCCTTAACTGCAGATATCGACACTCTGAGGAGTGATGAACCCCTTGACTACTGGAAGTGCAGGCTTGACCTGTGGCCTGACGTATCCCAATTTGCGATAGAACTTCTGGCCTGCCCCGCTTCAAGTGTCCTGTCAGAAAGGACCTTCAGTGCAGCAGAAGGTATTGTCACTGAGAAGAGAAGTCGCCTAGGTTAAAAACGTCTTACCTCACCTTTATTAAGATGAGTGAGGGATGGATCCCAAAGGGACTGACAGTGGGCGATACATTCGACTAAAAAAAGCCTGATGAGGGGGACGTAAGAGGGTGTCGCGGCTGCCGGCCCTAGCTCACCCCAGTACCTTGTTCCTGTCGTGGTTTCCTGTTCCTGGTTTCCTGAGAGTGCTTTATCATTGTGAATCTGATTTCCTGGTATCCTGATCTTGGCTTTTCCCTGTTTATTCTGAATTCTGGTTTCCCTGACTTGGCTTGTGTAAACGGTATTGTGTATTTTCTGGCTTCCTTGACCTCGGCTTTCCCTTTGACCATTCTCTGTCTCTAGCGTATTAGTCTGGCCATTCTAAGGTCCGGTTAACGCTCTGTCCTTTTATTTTCCTTTTCTTGCCTATGTATATGTTTACATAGTTTCTGTGTGCTGGACCACACTAGTAGTCGTGACATTGGGATTAAACTGATAAGAATAGTACTACTTAACACACCACTCCTATCTGGTGGCACATTAGATTACATGCGCAGTGCCCCAAATTTGAAGTAGGAGGACCGACCAAGCATCTTTTTCCATCTTCCGGTTCCTAAAATCGATGCCTTATATATACGTCCCCTGACAGGGGACGTAACAGGGATTAAACTGATAGGAATAGTACTACTTAGCACACATTATAATAATGCAGAGAGAGGCAACACTGAGAGAGGAGTCTGAAGAAGAGGAGTCAGAGGAGGAAAGTGGCTTTGAGGAGGTGGAAGACCAAACACAGCAGGCATCCCAGGGGGCTTGTTGTCACCTTTCGCGGACCCTTGGTGTTGTACGTGGCTGGGTGGAGGAAGAGACCTTCAATGACATCAGTGAGGACAAGGAACGGGACATGGCTAGCTTGGTATCCAACCTTGTGCAAATGGGGAGTTTGCGGTTGTGCAAATGGACTGTTTGCGGTTGTTTGCGGTGCGTTAAACGGGGAGTTTGGTCTGTCACTGTAAAGCGGGCATAACCCTTACACTACGTGATCGATACAACATCATACCTGATGTTTTAAAGCATGTTATTCCAAACAATTTAGGAATGTTAGGTGATTTATGCCCTTTATGGATTAAAACCAGACTCTGCATCAACTATGTAATTTTCCATGGGAGTTTTGCCATGGATCCCCCTCCGGCATGCCACAGTCCAGGTGTTAGTCCCCTTGAAACAACTTTTCCACCACTATTGTGGCCAGAAAGAGTCCCTGTGGGTTTTAAAGTTTGCCTGCCTATTGAAGTCTATGGCGGTTCGCCCGGTTCGCCCGTTCGCGAACATTTGCGGAAGTTCGCGTTTGCTGTTCGCGAACCGAAAATTTTCACGACATCACTAATAGCAATACACCAACATAATATCAAAAATACTGGTAAGTGGCATTTCCCCTTTAGGGTTAATTTTATTTTAAAGTTATTTTTTATGGTAACTTTTAGAATTTTGGCTTATTCATAAATAATTAGTTTCATACTGGGCATGCTGGTAGCTCATGCAGACAGCAGGAATGTTATTTCAATTCAACATCTGAAACTGACAAAGTAACATTGCCTAATCTGCCTTTAATTAGTCCTTCTTGACACCTATTGAGCCAGTTCTTATACAGTTTACATGTTGATAAATTAGAGATTTTCATCCACTTTTACTTTTGCAAACTAATTCTGAAAAGAAACCCCAGGCTGGAGCTGATCCACCTTATAAATACAAAAATAAAATATACTAACTTTTGAATTTATAATATTTTCTATAAATCTAAATCAGTTTTGCTGTGTTTGTAGTCAGCCTTCACAGACTAGGAAGTGGTAGAAAACTCTGAGCCAATACCATGCTCCCCATTTCTCAGTGGAATATTTGATATTAGCAAAAAAATTAAAGGGACATTGTAGGCACGCAGACCACTTCAGCTTATTGAAGTGGTCTGGGTGCAGTGTCCCAATTGCACCTAGTGGTGCAATGAAAAACATTGCTGTTCCAGAGAAACTGCAATGTTTACCTTGCAGGACTAAGTCTGCCTCTAGTGGCTGTTTGGGAGACAGCCACTGGAGGTGCTTTTTGCTTTTAAACAGACCTTTTGGTCCGGTATCTGACACTTGACGTACTCACACCCTGCATGAGGACATCTAATGTCAGCTATTTCGCCACAGGAAAGCATTAATTCAATTCTTTCCTATAGGGAGAGCTAATGTTCGCTGCATTTGCTGTGCATGTGTACTAGCGCACGCTCGTTGCGGGACATTGGAGGAGGTGGAGCCATGACCCAGCGCCGAGGGACATCGGCATTGGGATCAGATAAGTAAATAAAGGGCTTTTAACCCTTTATTTACATCTGTTGCGGGGCATGAGGGAGGAGGAAGGGCGAGGGAGCTATAGTGATAGGAATACAGCTTTGTGTTCATGGCACTTATAGTATCCCTGTAAGGGATATGCAGTTCGGTACTTTGCTGCAGTAATCCATGAAAATAATTTGCTGAAATGGCTATTTTACATAATGTTGCATTGCCGAATAGAGCTATTTATGTTTCAATATGAAATGGACATTGTAACGTCATGCGCACAGCTGCTGTACTAGTATTCCTTGAAATTTCTCAGATAGATTATCATTGCGTGTGTGGGGGTGTGGCTTGTATTACATGCACCTGCCTTTTTGGTGTACATTACACAGGGTTGTTCCAAGGCAGAAAAAGACAAGGAGTTTTTGCTTCTCCCACAAAGCCCTCCCTTATTCTAAGCCCTATGCACACTTCTAAACAGCAACATATTCTGTGAATTACAGTATGATATCAAAACTTTGAATGAATTCAGAGTATAGCATAACTCTCTAATTATAAGGTCAGCACCATGCTCTATTAAAGCATCCACAGCATGAATGCCCAACTAGGATGATTAAACATGTACCACCTGTATTACACCTGCACACATAGCAATATCCCACACTGTACTACATAATTACCTCTAGATGTGGTGCATTATGGTGGAACTATCACACAAGATATAATTATAGGTGTTTTTTCTCTCTCAATATTACAGAGGATTTTAGAATAGCAATTGAGCTTGAATATTAGACTTTGCAGAGTCCCTCTCAGGATAGATTAAAATGTACCATGTTATTTGCTGAATTATCACAATCATCTAAAATTGAAATATCTCAATCATCATCTCAATTATTTCAATAATCTAAAATTGAATTATCTCACTCATCATTTGTTCACAAAAGTATTAAATTAATAACATATATAAAATTATAATTAATAATAATAATTTACTATATATGTAACGTCACAGAGAAATGCTCTCAGAGGGCTTGTAGTCTTGGTCTTGGTCTGGAAAAAAAGTCCAAGTCAGACTGAAACGTTGACTGTACCTTTGCACAAATAAAAGATATATTACACAAGACTACAAGACCTCTGAGTGCATTTCTATGGGACGTTGTATTGGGGCACGAAATAGCACCAAGGCAAGAACAGGACAGGAATGTGATTAATACAGCACACCAAGCCATACAAATATTATCACTATATCAATGATATCTTCATAATTTGGACTGAAACCGAAGAAAAACTGATACAGTTCCATGACTGTACACATTCCATCCATCAATCAAACTAAAAAATGGAATATTCGACTAAATCTGTGAATTTTCTGGACACCACTGTGACATGTAACAATGGCACAATTCACACTTCACAATTCACACAGCTGCAGTTACATTCACAGTTCCAGCTTCCACCCCTCCCATACTAAACACGGCATCATCTACAGCCAAGCCACTAGGTGCCATCGCATATGCTCTGATCCTAATGACCGTAATTCCCATCTAAATGTACTATCCCAATCTTTGAGACAGAAAGGCTACACACCAAAGACTATTGCCAAACAAATCAACTCTGCTGTACAAACTCCACGCACGCGCCTGCTAAAGTACAGAGATAAAAAATATTTACAGGAGTGCCACTTATGGTCACCTACAACCCAGCTCTTGATGAAATATGGAAAATCATTAAAGACCTACAACAAATGTTAACAGAAGAGGAAACTCTGAAAAACATTTTCTCTGAAACACCCATTTTGGCCTTCAGACCACCAAACCTCCAACAAAAAATAATCAACAGGAAGCTACCCACTGATGGGAATAATAAAGAAAATGGGACAAGTCAATGCAAAAAATCTCGCTGCAAACTGTGTCAGCACAGACAACACAGCCACACACAACAAATCCAGCAATGTGGTATACATGATTCAATGGACCAAATGCTACACTGGGGAAACCACCCAGCAATTAAATGGCAGAATGAATATGCACATACACTCCATTGAACACCACAAAAAAGAATCATACTGCACTCCTGTGGGACACCACTTTACCCAGCCTGGCCACTCAATGAAGGACCTAAAAATCTAAGTACTGAAAGGGTTTTTTAAAAAAATACACAAGAAAGAAAAACTTTTGAAGCCAGAATGATCAAATTGTTTAACAGCAAGAACAGAGAACTAAATATTGATTTGGGTTTCCTTTCCCACTGCCAACACTTTAAATGAACACCCTCCCCCCCCCCCCCCACATTATCTTACTGTTCTGTCATATGTACCAACACTTCAAAATGCATTCCAATATGTTTATTCTATCAATATACAAAGAAATATGTGTAGACCTATGCTTTCCCATACTCTTATGCATGTATGCTTATATATGTGACTGTCTATTTAAAATCTGCTAAGTAATTTACATATATATCATTATATAATTTATGTATAATTTACTTAGCGTAGGAACTGTGAAAAACGTAATAATATATGCAAAAGTATATACACTCTTGAGCCACTGCATTAAAACCACGGACAGGTGAAGTGAACAACATTTACTATATCATTACAATGACATCTGTGCAGCATGTGAACAGTCAATTCTTGAATTTCATGTGTTGGAAGCTGGAAAAATGGGCAAGTGAAAAGATCTGAGTGACTTTGACAAGGGCCAAATAGTGATGGCTAGACAACTGAGTCAGAGCATATCCAAACCAGCATGTCTTGTGGGGTGTTCCCAGTTTGCAGTGGTTATAATCTTCAAAAAGTGGTGCAACTGGTGAACTGGTGTCAGGGTCATGAGTGCCCAAGACTCATGAAAGCACACTGGGTGTGAAGACTTGCCCATCTGGCCCAATCGCACAGAAGAGCTACTAGCTTAAATTGCTGAAAAACATAATGCTGGTCATGATAAAAAGGTGTCAGAAATCAAAGAGTAGCCCCATGAGGGCCCATGATAACCCATGTCCTCTGCCATAAACACTTTCAATGGAAGCGTGGAAAAGCACTGGAAGATGGTCGTCTGGTCTGTTGAAACAGATTTTCTTTTAGATCAGGTTGATGGCTGGGTATGTGTGCTTCATTTACCTGGGGAACAGATGGAATCAGGATGTACTACGGGATGAAGGCAGGCCGACTGAGGTTGTGGTATGCTCTGGGCAATGTTCTGCATGCTCTGGCATTCATGTGAATGTTACTTTAACATGTAGCAGTACCTAAAGATTGTTACAGACCATGTGCAGCCTAATGGTAGTGGCCTCTTTCAGCATGATAGTGCACCCTTGCCACATTGTAAAATTGTTCAGGAATGATTTGAGAAACGTGATAAAGAGTTCAAGGTGTTACCTTGGCCTCCATACTCCCCAGATTCTATTCCGATTGAGTATCTGTGGTATTTGCTGGAACAACGAATATAATCCATGGAGGCTCCACCTTGCAACTTCAAGACTTTGAGGATCTGCTGGTAATTCCTAGGTGCCAGATTTCACAGGAAATGTTCAGAGATCTTGTGGAGTCCATGATTCAATACATCAGAACGGTTTTGGCACCACGAGGTTGATCTACATGATATTAGGCATGTGGTTTTAATGTTGTGGCTGATCAATATACATATTTGAACTTTGTGAAAAATAGGTTTCAGCTGCTCCACTTTTGACAACACTAATTTTTGACTATTCTGGCTAATGACATTGTACAACATTTTGTGTTATAAATGCAAATGCCAAAAGGCTTTAATTATAGTTAAAACATCTAACCATGCCATTTAATGTTATGTTTAACATGTGTATTGAGAATTTTGGAAAAAGACAAAGTGCTCTGAATGCAATTTCCATGGTGAGATTACACATTTTAACATAAACAAACACAAAATGAATGTTTTCACCAGCACAATAAAAATAATAATATGAACACAGTGGGGAGACTCTTTTTGGTGTGATCTAAGCTAGCCTAGACAATTGGATTAAAGGTAACAATTTAAAATTAATATTTTGGGTTAAGTATTTATTTCACAGAATTGTCAGCTCAAAGGTTTTCTGCATATTTATACACTATAAATATAAACTTAATATAAAATATATAATTAATAACACACAATTTAAAATTAAAATTTGTGTATGATACTGTACAAAATAAAATATCACTGTATATATGTATATTGTACGTATTCTCTCCTAAGTGAAAGGAGTTTTGTTCTATTATTTTTTTGTTGTTTGCATATGGGAAAGTGGTATAGTCCACAAAGCAGTACCTTGGTTTCCATTATTTTTTAGGAAATTCTTGCTTCTGTTTTTACATCAATTTCTGGGTGGAGATTGCTAGAAAGAGTCTAAACAAGTACGGTTACATTACATCGTGTGCAGATATATACTGAGGTGGAGCGGTCTTCTGACTTTAGATCTTTGATCATTTGATCATTTTATTCAGTGGTGGGCTATAATATAGACATAAATGGATGGGAAACTATTTGTGCAAATGTGTCATTAAAAAGATTAACGACCACTACCTTGACGTAAATTGCATATTTACACTTGATTAGCATGCATATATAATAAAAACAATTCACTCTTTAATGTAAATTATAAATATGTTTAAAAAATGCTCCATCTATGTGTATTGATGTGCTTTTTTCTTTAGTATGTCTGTATTAATTTATATGTGTGTTAAGAATAAAAAATATAGCTATATGACTCTTCCTTCTCCGCCATTTGTTTTAATATTAAGCAGATTTTAAACAACTAACTGTAATCCCTTCACTACTGAGAACTTTTTGATTAAAAAAAAATATTATCATAACTTGTCTTTGAAGCAAAGGTATCATAGCAAGCCCATAAACATATCACACAGCAATTCTGTATACAGATTGCTTTGCAGACAAGTTGAAAATGTTTTACTGTAGATTCATGCAATATTATGTATCATGTTTGTTCAGCCCTTAAGAAACATATTTGAATAACAAAAAAGTTTTAAACAGCATACCGAGTCCTTTATCTTGCAATATTTAATTTAGAGTCTGAAATATTAGTATGAAAGCAAAAATTTATTTTTGCTCATGTACAATACATGTAACAAAAATGAATAATTAAAGGGGGGGCGGAGCCAGCAGCGCAACGAAGCGGTCGCATTTCAGCGAGCTCCGATCCCAACTCACATAAACAGACCCATAAATAGCGAATTCTACCCAAGAACCTACCTAATAGACCGACCACGGGAGTGCAGCAGAACATGGGCAGAAAGTCCAAAAAAACAAAGGCGGATAAAAGCCCTCCCGGACGGGACATTGCCGACATGCTGCGGAACACGCAACAGGCCGCATGGTCCAAGATGGCGCTGGAGGACGATTTTGCCTCATACTCCTCAGAGGACTTTGCATCAGACCTGATGGAGGGAGCGTCCTTCAGACCTCCACTAAAACAAAACTCGGTGGCCAACTCACCCGGAGACCCGGTCACTGCAAGCCAGCTTAAAGAAATGCTAGCTGACTTGCGAAAAGACCTATCCGCAGACATGGCCTATTACAAAGCAGCCATAGAAGGGGCCCAGTCGAAGATTACCAAACTAGAGGCCTGTGCGAACACCCAGGACTCCAGGCTAACGGCGGTTGAGCAACAAGTTGCTGACCTAGCAAGGCAGCAACAGGCCACAGCAGACCGCCTGGACACACTGGAGGACCAAAGGCGACGCCACAACCTGAAAATCAGGGGGATACCTGACTCGGTGAGCCTCACTGAAATACCCCACTATATTCGACGACTCCTGAGTGCCCTGCTCCCTCCAAAACAGGCAAAATCTCTGAGGCTCGACGGGATGTTCCGACTACCGAAGCCGACCTGGGCTCCATTGACCGCATCCGCGGACCTTATCGTTCGCTTCCAGAGCGTATCGGACAAAGCGGCTCTTCAAGCTACACTGAGGGGCAAAACACCCTTATCGTTTGAGGGTAGCGACCTAACCTTTTTCCAGGACATCACCAGGAGTACGCTTGCCTGGCGAAAATCTCTACAACCATTGCTGCAACTCCTCCGCTCCAGAGAGCTGCCCTACCGCTGGGGGACCCCGCGAGCAGTACTACTCACCCTTAACGAGACCTCACATAAAGCACAGAGCTTTCAAGAATTGGAAGCACTCCTGCAATCTGCGGGTATATGCCAAGCTGCACCCACGAGAGGATCAGGACTGGCCGCGATCAACCCAGCTACAGTACGGGAGTTCACCCCGAGAGCACCTCTGGGACCGACACCGACCAATCCGCCGACTTGAGCCACTCGAGACCATGGACCTTCAAGTGACGCCTCTCACACTCCACCAGTGACACACAAGTTTTCCACAGTTTTAAACCCCCACGCCCGGGACTAGCACGCAGGACAACCTACAAATTCCCTACCACGGGAGAACACGGATCCGAACCTGCCGAACTAACCTGGCTGCTCCATGTCATCAAGCCTGGGACGATTTTAATTCCTGTCTCTGACTCTCTTACTTTCCTTTGGGCTGGATACGTAATTCCTGTCTTACCCACGGAACACAGCAAAAGCACCAGGACTGATCCGACATGCAGCTGTTCCTTCTCCTGCAACAACTCGTAATTATGATCTGTGACCAATTGCAGTACACCACTCCACATATGACCCTACATGCAACATAGGTTTACGTAGCGGTAGTTCCATTTTATAGATTAGCACTCACACTCACTTCCACAAATCACTGACAGTTAGTGCCAGAGGTACACTTGTGGCCACCGACCCCGTATTTCACTGAGACTACTGGTAATAGACAGATTAATACTCAGCCGGCTTTACGCCTCCATACGTACCACAGGTCACACACAGTTTTAGTAGACCTCTCCCTAACACCGCACAATCGGATGCACTCAGAGGGGTAGCGGACATGCATGCCTCAAATTTAATAGGTTGCTACTTAAAACCAGTCTATATATCTCACTACTATATAAACTGCACCAGCCTGTACGCCCAGCGTAGCTGAGCGCAGCTGTAAAATTTAATCTAACCAACGCACAGACGTAACCTGTCTACGCATATATAAATTCCCACACTCCGATCGCAGTACTCACTAACGAATTTAAACCAATATGCAGGGCAGCATTGTCCCTACCTGATAGGGGAAAGTCGAGTAATCCAACATGGGCATACTAAAATGCAAGATAATGTGGTTCACTAAAACCTCCTAAGCATGCTGTTACTCACCTGCAAAACTCATCAAGCGTGCCTATTTAGCCTACACAGTTTGCACCCTAGCCTAACTGCAGCAAAATGTGGACAACCGTGATAACCTACCTACCTTAGCATTGTTAAAAGTTAACCTTCTCATTGTTATTTTGTTTAAATGTTTTCACTGTCTAGCCTATCGGATGACTATTAGAATTCTATAAAAATGTGCAAGAGCTCACGCCACTGCTCACTGCTAGATTATCCTCAGACACACTGCTGTGGCATATGTTATTACTATGTATGTGTGCCTATAATGCCTACACGGTTTACACCCTAGCCTAACAGACTCAAAAAGTGGACAACCGAGATAACCTACCTACCCTAGCACGGTTAAGCGTCAGCCTTATCATTTTATTTTATTTAAATGCTTTCACTGTCGGGTGACTAATAGACCTATCGGGTGACTAATAGACTTATATATACATTTGCAAGATTTCATGCCACTGCTGTGGAGCAGGTCTTTACTATGTAGAAACGCCCATTATGCCTACACAGTATGCACACTAGACTAGCGGACTCAGAACGTGGACATCTGAGATGACCTACCCACCCTAGCACTGTTAAGTGTCAACCCTCCAATCCTCATTTTATTTTCTTTAAATGTTTTCTTTGTTTAGCCTATCGGATAACTACTGGAATTATATATAACTTCACATGATCTCATGCCACTGCTTACTGTAGGTTCATTCCCAGACACGCTGATGTGGAGCAGGTCATTACTAGGTTTTTACGCCTATACAGCCTACACAGTATACACCCTAGCCTAGCAGAATCAGAATGTGGACAACCGTGTTAACCTACCTACCATAGCACGATCAAGCGTTGACCTTCTCACTAACATTTTGTTAAAATGTTTTCACTGTTTAGCCTACCGGGTGAATATTAGAATTATATAAAAATGTGCAAGATTCCATACCACTGCTTACTGTAAGTTTATGCTTAGACACGCTGCTGTGGCGTATGTCATTACTATGTATAAAGTGCACAACAAAAATAAAGAATTAAAAAAAAAAAAAATGAATAATTAAAAATGATTAAATGCCTTGCTTATAGGTGTTTGTAAGGGCCACAAGGCCTTACTGGTAGTACAGATTACAAAAAAATTTAACAGAATGTAAAAGGAATGCAAATAATTGAGCTTGATGCCAACATACACTAAATTCATTATATATTTCTAAAATATGTATCTAAAATCTTTGTCATTCTCTGGAATGCTAATTTAATGCTAGCAGTGAAATGGAAGAGTCCATCCACTCCTCCTCGCTGTCTGTAAGAATGATATGACCCAATGAAACTTCCTGTATGGTTTGAAAGCAAGGGGTCAGCTGACATTTTCAGCACACCTGTAGGCATTGTATCAGTGACTAGTGGTTTCTAGCAGAGATACGCATAACTAGAGAATAAATTAAGGTAAGTAATGCTTTATGAACTAGATTTCATTCCGCTATATACATGAAAATAAAAACGTTTATACACTAGTTAGGAATGAAGTGGTTATAAAGACTTTTCAATGTCAGTATCTATTTGACACATAAAAAATAGATGCTTAACATAGTTTAGCCTATGCTGAATGTGCGGTCACTAGTTTATGCGAGAGAGAGAGAGAGGGAGAGAGAGAGAGAGAGAGAGAGAGAGAGAGAGAGAGAATATATAAAGATAGCGTACATTGGATCATAAATATTTTACTAACTTATGCTATAATTTATTATTTAAATATTGATCTCTGTCCAAAGATTTAGTAGTACGCGTCTACAAGTGCTTATGTGCTTTAAAACTAAGCCAATACCCATAAAATCAAAACAAAGTTAAACAACTTTACAAAAGGCAGAAATAGCTTTTTAAGGATTCACAAGGGTACTTTCGCTCTCTTTGATCTAAGCAGCTATCATGACGAGATTGATGTGCACTGGCATAAAAACATTCCAAGAGGCAGATGCCTGCTGAATGTTACCAGAATAGAGCTATCTATCTTCATTGTACTCCATTAACATGCACCTCAAATTTATCAGGCAAATGTCTGCAACACTACATTGTGACTTAATATCATTGTCAGTTAAATGTCCCTTAATATTTTTTAGTCACCATCTACACTGTAGCTTTTAATTTGAAACCTTTATTTATATTTCCAACCTTATTGTGTAACACATTTCGATGCTGACAGTCAGAATTTTAAGTACAATTGAAATGCAATCGGAGGCAATGATATGCAGTTTGTGCACTTTTCCAAGCTGTCAAAATAAAATTTACACAAAACAGAACTTTTGTATATGTTTGTCTGCCATAGAAAGAAGACAAACTGAAAAGACGATTTAAAGTAGCAATGTGGCGCTTCATTTATAACATCTGTTCTAATGAGCTGGTGTAATGATTTCTCTTTGTTCCGATCATTACTCAGACAGTCTTGTCAGTCATATTTGTTGGAATATTGCTTAAATATGCTACTAATTATGCTGTACATAAATGAAAATATAATAATAAACTGCAAGCTAAGCAGTGTTTAAAACAGTACAGCGAAACAAGGCTTCTACATATAAGCATACACTCAGCATAAACTATTTCAGGGATTGTTCATGCAGGCACCTGAGGTGTTTCCGAAACTGCATTCCACATAATGCTTAGCCAGCCTTAGGAAAATGGTGTGTCCTGATAGTCTGCAATATAATGGCAGTATTATTATAATATCATCCTGGGAACAAAGGAAAAAAAATGTCTTCCAATATGCCATCCATTTTTGATTAAAAGAAAGAGGAAGTTCCCAGCATTCCAGTCTATCACATGACATATCACCTGAAAGCCCAGGATGTCCTCTTTACAATACAGCAGGGATTGATAGAGTAGCTAGAGAGAATAAAAGGAAATGCATGTGAACAAAATAGACAGTACAGAGGTTACAAGTTAATGGTCTGGGCCTCAGGAGAATATATTATTTGGTTTAATATAATGTATACTAAGTGCCTGAATTGATTAAAATGCTTTGAATTCCCTTTAGGTGTAAAGTACAATATAAAAAAAAATAACATGTGAAAAAGACTATTTACTGGAAGTACACAGATGGGCTATATTCTAAATGTAATTCCAGACACAGCCTGTGGACATAGTTACATAGTTACATAGCTGAAAAGAGACTTTCGTCCATCAAGTTCAGCCTTCCTCACATATGCTTTTGCTGTTGATCCAAAAGAAGGCAAAAAACCCAGTCTGAAGCGCTTCCAATTTTGCAACAAACTAGGAAAAAAATCCTTCTTGACCCCAAAATAGCAGTCAGATGTCTCCTTGGATCAAGCAGCTATTACCCCACTAATTAGAAATTATATCCCTGTATGTTATGTTTTTGCAAGTATAAATGTTTTCAACTACAAGTAAATTCTATAAATGAGTGGAGATCAATGTAACTGTTGACTAGATGATGAATCCCTCATTGAATACTTACCTGTACTTAACAATGTTAAATTACTTGGAGTATAAGGATTGTTGTGGCCGTGTTTGGTGTTATGTTATTCTTTCTGGGTATATGGATTATTGTTAGCTTATGTTATGGGTCATTGCCAGTGGGTATAGCACTGTTAAAGTTGGGGTGAATTATGTGTCTATGTGAAAATTGGCAATGTTTGGCAATGACCCATTTTGTTATTTATATATTTAATTATATTTATAATTTATTAAAGCCTTGACAATTTCATCCACTTTAAATTGGTGAAGAGCTTTGATTCCATAAAGATATTTATTTTACCTCATAATATCATGTGGTCAGTGGAATAAAATGTTGCATAGTAATCTGTAATCCAATGCCTCTAGACAGATAGAACTGATGTGAGATACATGGCAATCCTCAAGGTCTAAACAAATAGTACAAACAACAGGTTAGGTTGCACCATTATAAAAAAAAAAGACTAATACAATGATTACTATATAAAAAAGGGAACAAAAGTAGATACTATAGAATTTATAAAATAAAATAAAATAAAGTAAAATACAATACAATAAAAAACAAAACAAAAATAAGGAATAAAATAAAGTCTAGACATTCTTCTAGTAGCCTGAGACAGTCTATTTTGTCCTCTATGTGGGTAGAAGAGAGAGAAAGAAAAATACGAATAGTGTAGTATTTAGTATACTTGGTTAATGACAAACAACAAAGAGCTTAAATACGCATTCCATACGTAGAAGCTCCAGTAATATTAGCATGTAGTAGTATTATCCTCACTACTGGATATAGGTCTAGGAATAGTCTGTCTTGTAGGCCCCAGTAAAACAAATTATAGTAAATAATTAAGTAAAATCCAATAATGCAATATTATAACTACAGGGTACATAAAGTACCAACTAATATAAAATGTACGCTCACGTGTGTAGAACTTTTTATTAAAGCTCAAATCTTCAGGTATAAGGTGGTATAATTCACACCCAGGGATATAGTTGATACACTTGTCCTCCACTGGTGTTCACATATATAATCAAACGGAGATGGAATATAGTGTTCTTTGCATAATAGTATATATGGTAGCAATGTGAAAAAGCCTTATTGGTGAAATGCTTTGTTGGATTATTGTATTTTTTTATATATTATTATTATCAATAAAGCACTGAGTTTCTTCTATTTTTTTATCTGCTAGCCTTTATTGTTATTTTTAATTATTTTACTCAATCATTGTTCCTGGCATTACCTGAAGCACAACTTCCTGGACTACTACTTTCCAATCATTGGTTAGGATTGTGCCACCCACTATGAAAATTCTGAGCAAATCCATTGCTCAAAAAGTTGTGAGTATATTTTACATTTTCCATATATAATATGATAATATTAATAGTATTATATTATTAGATTATACTATTTATTGTATTTTATTGTATATATTCTATAGTTCTACTTAGTTTTCCTTTTTTATTTAGTAATTTGTTTTATTAGCATTTTTTTATATTGGTGCAACCTGTTGTTTGTAATATTTGTTTACATTTTGTTGGGGCTTAGAGGGGTCCTCAGTTTCAGAGTGTGCTGCCTTCAGCTTGCCTGCACTACAACTTCCATCACTTAACCTTTTTTTTTGTTGCTGTTTTGCCACCGTTGACCGTTGACCATTGACCCACTGCAAGTTGTGACATTTAAGAGGTACATAAAAAAGTGTTATACAAGTTATAAGCATTTACACAGTTATACAAGTTATGCATCTATTTATATTTAAGGGACATGAATAGAATTTTAGAGATACATAATGCAATGGCAGAGACACATGGGGGTGTAACAGAGATAAGAAACAGGGGAAGGCAGAGACAAATGAGGGACATGGGGGATCGCAGAGATACACATACAGGACATGGAATGATCACAGATGTATATGGGGGTATTGGTGAGACACATGAAGGTTGTGGGAGGATGGCAGACATGTGAGGGACATGGCATTGTGGCAGTATCACACTTGGAGCATGGGGGCTTGCCAAGATACCTGATAGACATGGGAGATTTCCAGATGTACATGAAGGACATTGAGGGCTGCAGAGACACATTCACACACAAGCATTCAGATAAATTAGGGAATTTTGACAAAAGTTTAAAAAGATAAGGCTGTGCCAAAAGAGCTGTATCAATTATTTGCAGCCAAATCCTGCTACACACTATACAAATACATTAGGGAAATAATGAAGGAGTATTATATAATTGTTTTGTCATCCAGCATTGGGGTGCTTTGTGTACATGTAGAACCTAAGGTTTTTGTAAAACCACTTTAAAATGGTTTGACAAAAACAAAGGAACTGCACCCATAGCACCCATAATATATTCCTCTAACCATGAGTAAGTTTTTCCTCAGAGGTGGCTATTCATAACAAATGTGTAGTCAAGGTTCTAGTCCTTCTGTCAGAACTTTATGTAAAATTGACTCAATATAGCTTTTCTTTTACTTATTTTTTATTACGAAAATAAAAATAAAAAATAGGATAGAGCTGTTGAAATTCATGAGAGTGTTTGATAAACGCGCTCGTATGTGCACATTTCATTCCGTTGTTTTTTTTTCCCATGTAAATGCCTGTAGTAACCCTGTGCCAACAGAATATTCAAATAATTGCTAGTGACATATGCAATTTATTAAACATCTTGAATGTGAAGAGAAGCTGTGAGCTGTTTAGCTTTGACCCTTGAACTGATATAGTTTAGCTTTGATGTCAGTGTCAAAAATGTTTCAAATTCTGCCTATTTATTTTAATTATTACAATTGTGGATTTATAGAAATGATACTTTCTCAGGAGATGAATTGTGACATATCCGAGTCTGTTTCTTTTCTCTAAATCCTAAAAATAAATGTGTCTACAGTTTCATAATTAATTTCATAAATGTGACTACTTTTTGTCTCCCTTCACCTTGCATTTTTTTGTGTAGTATTCATATATTTCTCACAAGCTCTGTGGCTCCCAACAACTTCATTTGTGTTTATAACTGTAAAGACTCTACAAAATGAATTTTAATTAGGCCCTGAGGACATTGTTCTCAATTCACCACAGTAGTTAGAGTTAAGAGATGGTACTGATTCATTGTATTCAAGGCATACATTGATCAATTATCTATATGCTTTTTGTTCTTTTTTCCAATGTACTATGACTATTTAACAGGAAAATAAGAAAAATTATTGTGCATAAATATATCAATTTGGAAATACAAGAGCACTGCTAATAAAAGTATGAGTTGGTCAACAATAAGATAAAAGAAAAGTGTTCCTATATCTATATATTGAAAAAAATACTATATGTATAAAGAACTTAAAAAAAAAAATGTATATCCCATGAGGATATAATGCTTGATATATGTCATACAAATTCTATAACGTAATCTAAACATATTTGATGAGTGTGATGGAAGAAAATAGTAATCTGTTATATGTCTAGATGATAATGAAGGAAGGGTATTTAAAAGCTAAATTCATGAAATTATGAAATTATATGAATACTCATTATTTTGACCCTTCTTGATGGAGAAATAATCACAATATATAATATAAGTATGTATACATATAATCTGCTGTACAGGTAATGTGTAAAACTTTCTAGACCTGCCTTTAGATAAGGAAAATGGGGTAAAGGTAGCAAAATGTAGGCAGAAGAGATTTCTCTCAGATCACCATCAGCAGACATGTGTACCATCAAAGAGGCAGAGGTCTTTTCACAACCAAGACCTCTACATCAGCCTTCATCCTAGCAACCATTTTGGAATTTCACTAGGAACCCTGGAATGAACAGTGTGAAATTGTGATTAATTGTCTTATGACAGTTAATTCAGTAAAGTACAATCAAAGCTAATGCAGCGATTGGTAATTTGACACCAATCTTACCTGTTATTATTTCTATCACGGTAAAGAACTGTATCATATTAAAGGCTGCTTTAGTTGTGAAAAGTGATTAAGTTTCTGTGTGACTTTAATTGGACAAAAAAATGGTTGTTGCATCCAACATATCAGATCTGTTGATAAGTTGATATCAGTAATAAATACTGGCTATTGATATTCATCAAATCCAACAGATTGACTAAAGTTTGGGAATATTGGTTACTATGGGAGGTGGATATAGTATATGCCTAAATATTGTCTTTCATGTATCTAATTAACAAACCAGTAAGTTAATAAGCTCCACTTAATCATACATTTATATTTTATGGTATGCCTTTTACCAACCTTATGTTTCATGATTACACATGCATAGTCATCAGTTGATGAGTGTCTTATAGGAGGAAATCTTGTTATTGGAAGCAATTTTAAAGAATTGAATAAGATCGATACCGGATAAGATTATGGTACTGGATCTATTCCTTTGGTACATAACCTGTGATATTTGTTTTGGCTGTATTGTACAATTGATCATCTCAATCATAATCTGATGTCACTTGATAAATTAACAACGTCTGATTGTAATTGACTTGTTATTGTGAATAAATGATTCCTAGACTTCTTTTACTATTACTTTTAATATTGCAAATGATTTATATTGTATAACAATTTTTACATAGAATCCAAAGAATTCAGGTGAGATATAAGGTTTAGCATAGTTATTGATAACGTTTTGTGTTAATTAATTTGGATATGTCCTAATTGTGAGATTAATACCATTTAGTAGACCCTTACTTGGAGGCACTATAAATGAACCACAATATTATTTAGTGTAAAAGACACAACATCAGTGTGTCCAACTTGTCTGGTTACAATTACATATTTGCTAGTCCACCCATTTTAAAGCGCTGCGGTATTGTTAGTGCTATATAAATATTAATAAAGTATATTATTATTATTGTATTGTTGGCACTATAAATAATAATAATATGTAAATAGTTTAATACATATAAGAGCAGGCATTAAGTTGCTATGGTAGAACCTGCCAAGAATGGGGTATATCAGGAATAGGCAAACTTCAGCGTGCTAGATGTTGTGGACTACATTCCCCATAATGCTCTTAAACCCATAATGCTGACAAAGCATCATGGGTGGTGTAGTCCAAACATCTGGGGTGCCGAAGGTTGCCTATGCCTGGGGTTTATTGACGTTGTGGCAGGTTTATGCAATGTATGATCATATGCTGTAACTAAACCCCCATTAATCTTTGACTAGGTGAGGTGTCCATACCTGTGTGCTGATCGAAAAGGCACTTAGATCCCCCTTTACACCTCAGAGTCACGGCCTCCCGATATTGTGCACAGTGTGAGAAGAGTGCTGCATGTATTATGTCAGACCTGTCATGGTCTCTAGTTACCACAGAGTGTGTCCTTTTATTTCAGTTTTTTTGTCTTAGGCTTGTACCTTGACTATTCTGATTTCTCCAATCCTGATCTTGGCTTGTCTATTCACTGTGTATCCTATTATATATTGACCTTGGCCTGTCTTTGACCATTCTAACCTTTATCTCATATGTTAAGCCTGGCCATCTCTAGGAATTAGTAATACTATGGTATTAACCTGTACTGACTGATTTTTATGGGTTGGGATGCTCTATAGTTCTGACAAATCATTCCTAGACATGGAGCGAGATCCTAGACCTGTTGAATGCTGCTACAACAGCAGACCCAATGAGTGAGGCTACATGAAACGTATGTGGGAGCTATGGATGAATAAGAGACCATCATCTACCCTAACAACAAGATAGCATATTCATTGGCACTCCAGGATAATGGAAGATAATTGTTTACATCGCTTGAAGTTGATGGCTTTATTTATAAATTAAATATTATAATAATAACAAGAAATTTTTTAATAAAATTATTCCCATGCAATGTACACAAATAGGAAGCCTTTACAAGAGCACTAGCAGATGATAATATCATGTGCCCCTTTTTCGATGAACAACATTGTGTTTAAATATCAGAGCAAATATTGTTTTCAGATGAATTCAGCTTAGAGGACAAATTATTAAAGTTCCTTGGAGAAAAAGTAAACAAAAAAGAAGTGCAGTTTATGCAATAGCACAAACAGGCCATCCCAGTGATGTTTAATGAGGTACAAGATATAAGTCAGAGGTTATCACCTTTACATGACAATTGTCAAGGTATAGAAGCAATATGGAATGAACAAGAATGTGTGTAGTAGAAGTACAATTAAGGTTACAGAATAAAGAGCACTGTTTGATAGATGTAAGTTATTTGAAACTGAAGTTGACGGCTTTGCAAGAAGCTTTAAAAGAAAAGGATACTACTGTGTAACAAAGTAAAATGTCCGCTGGCAGAAAACAAAGAAGGTGAAATGAAAAGGGGGCGTCTGAAAGATCAAGGCTGCCTCTTTCATATAGAAGTATTGCTGGTTTAAATGCTCAGTTATTATTAAATGTGAGCATGCAAGTACTGGTATACATAGTTTAAAAGCATTAACTCGCCTTAAGGTGAGAGAGCACTCTAAAGCTCAGCTTAGTTTTGCTAAAATTCCCTTTTCCTGGCAGGATTTCTGTTCAAAATAAATAAATACACTTACATAGTCATCTAGCTTGAAAGAAATCAATCAAGTTCAATCGTTCACACATTCTTCTTGATTTAATTATATTCTGTATAATTAGTAGATATGCCCCTACCCGCAGTATGGCAGGTGGAGGCATAAGGAAGGTTTATAACCTCCCTATGGTTATATGGAAGTTATATTGCATATGTTTTTCTTGGTATGCTCACAACTTTTGATTGATGGGGATCATAAGTTGGATACTTATAAAGACATGACATGACTGTCAGAATTCAGCTTCACCTCACACCGAATTTAAAGTAATAGGGAATCCTTACTTCTTAGCCCTGTAGTATAGCCTCTATTAGTCTGCTTGGTGTGCACTGAATTATTTAGCCTCCAAATACAAATTATATTCAATGCGGGGTATCTCTAGTGACTGTGAAATATCTGATCCTTCTTGCAGGATTTGAATTTTCATTCAACAATAACAAACTTTTCCGTTCAGTATATAAGTATATATCAGTGAAAAGTCAAGTTGTACAGTATCTTTGAAGTGACAATTTAAACTATTCTCTTGAAATTAACAGGAAATGACTTACTCTTTAGAATCTCAACAAGACATAATTTTTTTTTCTTGACAAACTTTTTTATTGTTTTGTTATGCATCACTTTAGAAATATTCTGAACATCCCTTGATTTATCATACTTCTAACCATTTGAAGTTAGCAGGAGACATAACTCATGAATACAGTTTTGAATACATTTTTGACAAGAAGATTATTGTTGAAGGTCAGAGTGACTTGATCACACACAGGTCATGTCGAAGTAAACTCCCTAGTTTCTAACAAAAGAGCCAATAAAAAAACGGAGCATTTTTTTATGTAGCTTTTGACAAGTCTTTCGATGAAGAGCTTAAATAGGCATATTCCATAAATTTACGAATATATGACAATACTTTGAAAAGATGAATCAAGAAATAGGGATTAATATTCCAAAATTCAATCATGTTTAAATCAGACCTTTCTCATGCAACTACTGTATGCTTTTATGTTGATTACTACAGATATTTTAAGCATTAACAGGATAAATCACAAAACTCCCATAACCGAACCGGGTAAAACCATTCGACTGCACATGGGGCCATTTGGAGTGCAAAATTAAGACATTGTTCACTCTATTTATCAATGTCTGGAGTTTACAATTCAAGCACTGAAAGACCTCACATTAGGTCCTAATTTTTAGACCAAAATGCTTCAAATCTGGGTCCGCAATAATAAAAAAAAAATCTTAGCTATTTGACTCTTGGCAGCACAAGTATAGTTAAAAAATTAGTTTTAAAAAGGGTTAGCCTGGTGGCAGTGGTTGGTAGCCATAAACATTAAAGTAAAATAAATAAATTATATCATTAATAAATTAATAAACTAAAAAGTCTATGGGGGATAAAAATACATATTACTATAAGAAATGTATTAAACATGTGGCAGGTGAGGTTATAGCTACTAAACTTTCAAAACTTGCGACCAGGAGGTCATTGCTTCCCAGTTGCTAGAAAGGTAGATGGGGCCTGTAAAATAAAGAAGCCCCTGAATTAACAATGCAGCATGAACAGATTAACCATTGCCAGTGGGTAGGAACTAGTAAATGAAAATAAAAGGTGGGACATATTTATGCTCCCCTACACTAAGCAAAATTATTCAGATTTCTCTGAGACATACCATGTAGGCTTAACCAGAGCGCTCTGACTAATATTGCTTAGTATGTGAATATTTTCCACATGAAACTTGATCACGGGACTTTGAGTGAGGTATACACTGATGTCAGTGAAATGCAGGTAACAGGTAGTCCGGCATCGGATGAGACGCAAGTGGTAGTGACATGCTTGACATGCATGTCAATACAGTCTGGAATACTTCCATCAGGATACAGAAACACAATTGCCAATTACCCACTGCTGAAGGAAAGGGAGTGCATGTAGCTGAATGATGTGATTGGCAGATGGAGGAATGTCTCACCGAGAGAAGAGGAAGAATGCTCACAAAGTCAACAATAATCTTGGAGGACTATTCCTATATAATGTGGACTAATTGCGTGTGGCATTCAGGCAATTTATTTGAACTGTATTGTATTACTTGTGATTCACCGCTTTTTATTGATTTGATGGTGTTTGGTCCATGAAGGTTTTATGATGTACAGAACAAAATGCATAGGACCTGTTCTGACTTGTGCTTTTATTTTTAAAAAGCTTTTTTTTATTGTATTTTGTTTATAATAAATTATTTTAAGCTTACCTGGATCCCTGGCTTCTTTGGTTCCTGGAATGAGCTACCCATAGGAGCCCCGTACTTACATCAGGGGAGTCATCCTTAAGGGAACATATTCTTCAGATTTTGGGAGTGCAACATAGAAGAGTGTAATTTGTCCATGTTGTGGCAATATTACATTAAATGTTATTTAATTTTTTACCTTGTTTGGGGATGAATAATTAGAAGAAAGAAGACTTTAGATAGCAAGTATAATATATTTAACAGGTTTTAGATGTATTGCCCCTTACCTTTATTATTTATTAACTTAAATTTTTTTTCCAAGGTTGTGGATAGGAGATTGAGGATGTGTAGCCACCCGGGGGGGGGGGGGAGAAGGGGGGGGCATGCTATTATTTGGGGCTGAACATTGAAATGTCCTCCCACCTATATTGTTAATATTAATACCTCAAGCCATTGTCAATGGGTGGGGGCTGTTGGGGGACACTAGGTACTCCCCCTGTTTCTTTCTTATTAAATGTTTGCCTTACCTGCACCAGGACTAGACTGGTTTGTAATATCATTGCTTAATCTTAAATTTACATTTATAAATTAGTAAATCTTTAACATATATTTAAAGTTAATGGTAGCATATTTAAAGAAAAGGGTGCATCAAGTGAAAAAAGGTAGCATAACTAATGTTTTAATGTATTGTTCAGAGGTGTAATTTATACATAAGTGGTAGTTCCTTGACTGTTAAACATCAAAAAATATGTTGATTAAAGCTCATACTTAAACAATTATGCAGAATTGGTCACAAAAGCTAATGTTATGAGTTACCTCTACAATGTCTGTGACAAACGCTCCTTTCCACGAACGTTTGCCATGGACTCCTGGAGAAGTGTGGAAGCTGGCCTCCTCTCCACTGACTTTGGTACAGGTCTGGGACACCGTTTGGGAGTTAACCCGCTCAGCCTCTATTAGCAGCTTTTCCTGGGTGCCACTGGTTCAATACTTTCCCTTCATGAGAATGGAAATGAACGCTAGCTTCCTGGCAGCCATTTGAATGAATGAAACTCATGAATAGTCATCAGCGGTACTTAGCCATGACTGCTATGGAACTAATTTCAAGATGAGGACTTCGTGGATTCCCAGTCAGCTCAGCGGAACTTAACCACGAATGTTATGAAACTGTTTTCGGCATGAGGTGACGGTGCAGTTCCCAGACAACTTGGTTCACGGTTTTGAACCACTTTTAAATCCGTCAGGAGAGCCCTTTTTTGAAGGGAAGGTGCCTGAGACTAAGGGGAACAAATGCTACCTACGAGCCAGGCGGAGCACCCCGTATTGCGGCCGCAGGAGCTCCCGAAAGTTGACTGGCAAAAGCACCAAATGCCCTGGAACTATGTATATCTGTATGTATGAATGTCAGTATATATGTATGTCTATGTCCTTGTGTGTGTGTGTGTGTGTCTATGTATAGAAAGATAGAGACCTCAAGGGGCCAGAAGACTGGGAAGAAAAAATCGTACCCAACTTCCGTGCCTCAAGAGAGACGGTCACCTAGACTGGGTGATAGGGGGTAACCCAGGAATTAAATAACATGAAAAAGAGAGAACCCAAACAGGTGTCTTACAAGAGGACAACCAAAAGGGTAGAAGCCCAGTCCAATCTTAAAGTTGGTAAAGTAGCAAAAAACTAAAAAATCTTTATTAAAGTCTATTAAAAAACTGGGACTGCGTAGTGATGAACAGAGTCCTATAAGGAGAGAGATAATGGCATGGAGAGACGGCTTGCAATAAGCCAAGAAAACTGAAAAGCCCCTCACTAATAAAACGAGAGGGAGGCAGTATGCTAAACCATGCAAAAATCAGGGTACAAAAAGCAGTAGGGGAGAGAAAAGGGAAGGAGGGAGGAAGGAAAGGTACACTCCCAAACTATTCCCTTGCTCGCTGTGCTAGCCCTTACTCTCCTAAATAACACCTTCGTGGGTGTTCTAATCTAGACTCAGTCCACACATCTAAAGCCCCAGGTACTAAACACTAAACAAACATAAGTGCAGAGTGCAGAGTGCTAAAGTTCTCAGAGAAGTGAAAACAGAGTGCTCAGAGAAATGAAACCGTACGCTGTCATCAGGGGTATCTGAGGAGAGGCTGTCCCCGCGGTTTATTTTATATCAGTACCTCATTAAATCCACCTGGGTAGCTGCCAATCCGGGTGCTCGAAACATTCGGCCGTCTCACGAGTGGGGCTAAGGGGGCGTGGTATAACGCACTGCAAGCCCCGCCCCTAGTACCACGTGATGAGCGGCCGGGGAGAAAAAAAAAACGAGCGCACACAGATCGGGAGAGAGGGATTAACCCTTAGAGTGCACAATTAACTCCCATTGACGTTATGGATAGCAATCCTTTAGTTTACTGTGGTATATATTATATGTAATGAAGGAGAAAATAAGTAATTCATAGTTGTAGCTCACAAGTGAGTATCAGGTAGCCAGATGGACAATTTTGTGAGAACCTGGCAAAATAGGAGCGGATACTGTGTTACCACTTATGATACAACCATGAATCAATAATTAAGTATCCTCCTAAATAATTTATATACACAGGTAATAGTCTTAAATTTAGGGTTATGGCAAGGGATATATACTAGGGCACACACATTAAGGGGATTAGGTAGATAACAAGCCATCAATACATGATGGAAATATAGACCAGGGGTAGCCACAAAATGTGAAATAGAAATAAATAAAGAATTATATACATATATACAAGCTTAACGTAAGATATCATTATTTATCAGAATTCGGCAGTACTTTAAATAAATGGGGAGTAGGAGAAGCCTTCATTCAGCCCCATTGGTGAAAGTGTTTTTAAATGATAGATCCAAAATGCTTCTCTTTGTCTTAGTCTTAAGTCCCAATTCCCTTTCCTAGGGGGTTGTGGTATATGCTCAAGACCCATAAATCGAATGCCTGCTGAAGAGTGTTTATGATGTTGATGTAGATGTCTCGAGACAGGCGTCTCCAAATGTCTCCTGACAGAGTTCACGTGCTCACGTATCCTAAGTCTAAAATGACGAAACGTCTTGCCCACATATTTTAGGCCACAGGAGCAGGTCAACAAATAAATTACTCCTGTTGTGTGGCAGTTGAAGAAGGAACGAGGTTTGAACTTCTTTAGATCACTAGTGTCAGGGACCATCTTGGATTGTCTACTGATAAATGGGCACGCACTGCAGTGACCGCATTTAAATGTACCCATTGGTAGGTATTTTTGAAAGTAACCAGAGGGGGAGGTGGTCGAGAGATGACTGGGTGCTAGAATGTCTCTCAAGTTCCTGCCTCTTCTTGCTGTAATCGAAGGGAATGATGGCAGTATTTCTTTAAGGTGCTTATCAGATTTAAGGATAGGCCAGAACTTATTGAAGACATTTGACATAGTATCCCATCCTGCATCAAACGTACCAATACAGCGTATTTTGTTTTCCTCAGTCTTTCGACTCCCATCTGTAATCAGAGTTTCCCGTTCAGTATGGATTGCCCTAAGGTATGCTCTTTTTAGAACCCTATTAGGGAACCCTTGGTCTTAAACATATGACGTAAGTCATTCGCCTTTAGTTTAAACTCTTCCATAGTAGAACAGTTCCGGCGAAGTCTCAAGTATTGGCCTATAGGGATTCCAGACTTGAGTGGTGTGGGGTGATGACTGGACCAACATAAGAGGTTATTGGAGGCCGTCTTTTTCCTATACAGAGTTGTTTCGATTTTGCCTCCAGATACCTGTAAAGTTAGGTCTAGAAAACAAAGTTTTTGACCCCCTACTTCACTAGTGAACCGTAAATTGAAATCATTAATGTTAAGCAGACGTACGAATTCATTGAATTTGTCTGATGTGTCTAGCCATATTAGAAACACATCGTCGATATATCTTTTCCAGTAAAAGATCTGATCGATGTAAGATTTCAGCTTTGGGTCTAGCCTGATACATCTCTCCCACCAGCCGAGATGGAGATTGGCATATGAGGGCGCGCAAGACGTCCCCATAGCTGTACTAGTGGTCTGGTGGAAGATTTTGCCATTAAACAGGAAGACATTACGGGTTAAAATGAATTCAAGTAGTTCAGTCACAAAATTCACATAGTGTTCAGGTAAGTCCGTTTCAAGTTTCAGCAGTTCACGGGTATGTTTAAACCAAGGTTATGGGGAATTGAGCTATAAAGGGCCTCCACGTCTAGGCTGCATAGAATAGCGTTTGGAGGTAGGATGAGATTGGTTAGTAGGTTGAGCATTTGTTTGGTATCTCTGAGAAAAGATGGTAGCTTCTGCACTACTGGAGACAAGATTTTGTCAACATAAATGCTCGCATTTTGAGTTAAATTGTCACACCCGGAGACAATAGGCCTACCGGTTGTATCTGTTAGCGATTTGTGCACTTTAGGCAGACAGTAAAAGGTGGATAGACATGGTTGTTTTGTGCACATAAACCCAAACTCATCTAGATTGATGAGTTGTTGATTAACTGCTTTTGTAAGTAAGCTTTTTAACTCAATTTGGAGTTGTTTCGTAGGGTCTTTAGCTAGTACACGATAGGTACTTTCATCAGATAATAATATTTCCGCTATACGAATATACGAATATAGTGGTCTTTATTGAGTACCACCTCATTCCCCCCCCTTATCCGAGGGTTTAAAAATCTAATTCGTATAGTTCTGTTTTTTCAGAGCTAATACTTCCTGTGAGCTGAGATTACCACTGGGGGATAGATCAAAATCCTCCACATTTATGTTTTCAATTTCCCTAGTTACCATTTCGAGAAATACCTCCAGATTTTTATAATCTTGAAAGTGTGGAGTGAACTTACTCTTGGGTTTCAAATTAGTATATGGAATGTCATGATGTACAGAACCATCCCCAGAGTTAAGTAGTTCCACAAGAGTATCAAGGCACTCCAGGTCTTTTGGTGATAGGCCCAGATTTTGTGCCTTAGTTTCTTTTCGTACTGCATGATATTTATATAGAGCCAACTTCCTCACAAATAGATTAACATCCTTGGTCCAGGTGAACTTGATAAATGTTGGAACGGGTACAAATGATAGTCCCTTCTCCAGTACGCTAAGTTCAGTTGCGCCAAGGGTGGTATCTGAGAGGTTAATGACGCGCAGAGAAGACTCTTTTATTCCCTGCGTCGTCTCTGACCTCTGCCTCGGTATCTGGTGTGCGGACCCTGAGTTAGGTCCGCTTGTCTCAGGCCTAAAAAATCCACCCCTTTCTTAAGAATGCTTTTGGGTGGATTTCTAGGGTTGGGGACTTGGGACTTTTCTGTTTCCGTATCTGTTGAGTCATACTCAGATGTGCTGAATTGATCAGAGTCCACTTTTGACCTCTTTTTAAAGGAACGGTAGACTCTACCTTGTTCGAAATCCTTTATGTCTCTCATATATTTCTGATGTTTCCTCACTTTTATTATATGTGAGAATTTATCCAGATTGGATTTCAATTTTATTTCTAGTATCTCAAATTGTGGTTCTGCTTTAAATCCCTGGACCAACTCAATTTCTTTGTCCAATTCAAGTTGAACATTGGTTAATTTCATAGACTCATATTTACAGATGATATTCATGAAAGTATTTGAGCACTTAGATGCTGCCTCATCCCATTCCTTATAAAACTCTTCCATCTCAACTTATCTTAATGAGGTACTGATATAAAATAAACCGCGGGGACAGCCTCTCCTCAGATACCCCTGATGACGGCGTACGGTTACGCCGAAACGCGCGTCGGGATCAGTCTGTTTTCACTTCTCTGAGCACTTTAGCACTCTGCACTTATGTTTGTTTAGTGTTTAGTACCTGGGGCTTTAGATGTGTGGACTGAGTCTAGATTAGAACACCCACGAAGGTGTTATTTAGGAGAGTAAGGGCTAGCACAGCGAGCAAGGGAATAGTTTGGGAGTGTATACCTTTCCTTCCTCCCTCCTTCCCTTTTCTCTCCCCTACTGCTTTTTGTACCCTGATTTTTGCATGGTTTAGCATACTGCCTCCCTCTTGTTTTATTAGTGAGGGGCATTTCAGTTTTCTTGGCTTATTGAAAGCCGTCTCTCCATGCCATTATCTCTCTCCTTATAGGACTCTGTTCATCACTACGCAGTCCCAGTTTTTTAATAGACTTTAATAAAGATTTTTTAGTTTTTTGCTACTTTACCAACTTTAAGATTGGACTGGGCTTCTACCCTTATGGTTGTCCTCTTGTAAGACACCCGTTTGGGTTCTCTCTTTTTCGTGTGTCTATGTATGTTAGTATGTTTCTGTGTGTCACTATGTAAGTCTGTGTATCTGTATATGTGTGTATGTCTGTTTCAGTATGTGTGTGTCAGTATGTATGCCTATATGTGTTTGTCTGTTTCATTATGTGTGTCTGTTCGTATGTGTATGTCAGCATGTGTGTATCTTTGTGTGTGTATGTATCTGTGTCCTTTTGTATCAGTGCTTGTGTTTGTGTGTCTATTCCTGTGGGCGGCATTTGGAGGCAGGCACTGGGGGCAGGCCCCCGAGGGCCCTGAGCTGTGTTAGGGGCACCAACATTTCTAAAAGTTCTAGTGTAACTGCAATGTTTTCATTGCAGGATTAAGACTGAGGGGCAATACATCTAAAATCTGTTAAATGTATATATGTTTGTTCATAGTGAGACCTTGCATCCAAGAGAGCAAAATATTTTCACTACTTTATTTATTATTTATTATTTGTTATTTGTTTAACCCCTTAACGCCGTTACGGCGTTCCATGCCGTCGCGCTTTAAATGGGCTTTAAAGCCGTTGCGGCGGCATGGAACGCCGTAACGGTTTAAGCCCCCAGGAGCCAGCAACTACTCACCTCCGCCGCGATCCTCTTCTGGGGGGCTGCCTGAGAGCCCAGGCAGCCCCCCTCCGGCAAATGAGGCCCCCGGGGGCCATGTGATCGCTCTCAAAGAGCGATCACATGGCCCCCTATAGCTGGCTATGGATCTGCCAGCAGGGGGACTGTTTGAAATATCAGACAGTCCCCCTGCTGGTAGGAGGTGTAAAAAAAATAAAATAAACATGTTTAAAAATAAATTAAATATATTTTAATATATATATAATATGTATATATATTATATATATATAATATATATACATATTATATATATGTAACGTCATGCAACGTGTATTTTAATATTAATATAAGTATATAAATTAATATTAAAATACACTTAGAATGACGTTACATATATATAATATGTATATATATTATATATATAATAGATGTACATATATATATTATATATAAATACGTATAATTAAAATAATAAATAAATAAAATAATAAAATAAATAAATAAAATATTGAAACAAAATTTAATATAAATTATATATACATATGTAATTTCATTCTAACTGTATTTTGTTATTAATATATATATATCGGTAACAAAATACACTTAGAATGACATTCTATATATATCTATCGTTGTATAAAATACAAATAACCGCAAATATATATATATAGATAAATACATATAATTACAGAAAAGATTACATTAGTATACACGTATAATTTAAATACCTATAAATGCATATATATTAAAATTCTACGTGTATATTTAAATAATCTTTTAACGTAATTATGTGATTTGATTAATTAAAATTTGATTGACATGCCTGACAACACAGGGAGAAAGTGCAGAGAATTTAATTCGCAAGCACTATATTTGACCCTGTAACTCTCCAAGACACCATAAAACCTGTACATAGGGGGTACTGTTTTTCTCGGGAGACTTCACTGAACTCAAATATTAGTGTTTCAAACTGGTAAATTGTATTACAATAATGATATTTTAAGTAAAAGTGAAGTTTTTCGCATTTTTTACAAGCGAACGGCACTTTTATGGTCTATATTATTGTTGTAATATGTTTTACGGTTTTAAAACACTAATATTTGTGTTTAGTGAAGTCTCCCGAGAATAACAGTACCCCCCATGTACAGGTTTTATGGTGTTTTGGAAAGTTAGAGAGTCACATATAAGGCTTGCATTTCATTTTTTTCACATTGAAATTTGCCAGATTGGTTATGTTGCCTTTGAGAGCGTATGGTAGCCCAGGAATGAGAATTACCCCCATGATGGCATACCATTTGCAAAAGTAGACAACCCGAGGTATTGCAAGTGGGGTATGTCCAGTCTTTCTTAGTAGCCACTTAGTCACAAACACTGGCCAAATATTAGTTTTTTGCTTTTTTCACACAAAAACAAATATGAACGCTAATTTTGGCCAGTGTTTGTGACTAAGTGGCTACTAAAAAAGACTAAACATACCCCACTTTCAATACCTTGGCTTGTCTAATTTTTCAAATGGTATGCCATTATGGGGGTAATTCTCTTTCCTGGGCTACCACACTGTCTCAAAGGTAACATTACTAATCTGGAAAATTTCAATTTGAAAATGGAACGTTCTATATTTGACCCTGTAACTTTCCAAAACACCATAAAACCTGTTAATGGGGGGTACTGTTGTACTCGTGAGACATCGCTGATTACAAATATGCACATTTTTTTGCAGTAAAACCTAACAGTATTATGACATTCACAGCTAAATTGGCAGACGGAAATACAAATTAAAAAAAAAATCTTATTTTCTCACCTTTTTTTTTATTTTATTCATAATAAATTATGTTCCATATATGAATAGTTAATGATAGATTAAAGCCCTGTTTCTCCTGAACAAAATGATATATAATAAGTGTGGGTGCATATAATTTGAAAGAGGGGAACTACGGTTGAACAGACATATAGCGCAAATTCCAGTTTTTGTTTACATTTTGTTTTGATCAGAACGTGCACTATTGACTCCGTCCTGAAGGGGTTAATAACATCAGTGTTGATTTCATACATACAAATAGAGTTAGGGGAGATTGGTGGCCAGTGGAAGAGTGGATAACATGACAGCTGGGCTTATACAAAGTTCACATATTTTTGAAAGTTTATTCATTTGTGATTTTGATTTTTTGAGATTTTTTTTGACTTTTTTTTAAACTTTTTTTTTTGTGAAATACTTGCCAATGTCTACAAGAGTAGACATTAGCAACTAAATCTGTGTGGAATTTTTCTCCAAACATTTTAAGTTAAAATAAAACAGAAGATATTCATGACCAGAACATATTAACATATTACATGATCTTTATTGCCCTAAACTAGGTTGCCATTTAGTAATCTTGATCTTTATTGCCCTACACACCGTTGCCATTTAGTAGCGTTCAAGGCCGATAAAATTGCATCTGTGTAATCTTAATAATCCACTGTGTGATTATTAAACTTATGCACCCAATCATGACAAATATTTAGTGCTTGGCTCTACTAAATCAACACGATAGTATGTAATGGCTGTGACCTAAACTATTTTGAAGGAAAGATAATGATGCATCAAGACTTTCTAACAATTAGCTCTATCACTCTATCATTCCATTTAGCAGAAAAATATAACTTAGGCTGTTTTAACAAACTTTATGCGTTACTTTTTTATCATTTATATTTAAAAATATTATATTGGCTTTCAATTAAATGAGGTTATTATGTTTGTTCTCTTAAATATGCAGATGATTTCATCATGTTGTAAAATATATTTACTTTAATCAAAAATGGTAATGCTAAGCTCTAGATCAATTAATCTATTGTTTGAATAAATATAATAAAGAACAATTGTAAATACTGTGGTTTTCTCTAAAGGATTTGAATTGAAGCTAAACTTACTAAAAGCAACCAAACTAATTATTTCTTGATTAATCCTAACGAGTGGAAGGTAATCAGATGATACAAATGACAAAGCGAATTATGTTAACTCATTAAATACACATTCCCCTTGCATCACGAGTATCAAGGTATTGTCTCATCTCATTTTGTAGTTAACAGACTAAAAGAACATGGGAAAAAAATACAATAGGACATTAAAAAATGTTGCAACTAAGGAAATATTTTTCTCTGTAGTTAGCCTGTTAAATGCAAAGCAGCACAAAAGCAGGGGCAAGGCTAGAGTAGGGACATGTCACGTCATAACCAATGACAAAACCATAGAGAAGAAGAAAATGAAAAAACCTTATACTTATCCAAGGTGCAGGGAAAATATTGAATGGATCTACCAGTCCTATTCCTCAAAGATCTTAAGATTGCGGCAAAAAGGGACTTGTCCACTAAGCAAGCCTAAGTCCAAATAGTACAACTTGGACCAAAAAATAAAAAACATGTGCACTGTATGTTCTAACATATTTCTATCATGGCTGGCATTAAGTTTTTTAGTAATTTGACCTACAGTAACTCTTCTGAGTAATCCGACCAGATAGGCTAGTCTTTGTTCCCCACGTGCATCAATGCGCCTTGGGCACTGACACTAATGCCAGTTCACTGATTGTCATTCCTTGCACTTCTTTTTGTAGGTACTAACCACTGCATACTAGGAACACACAAAAGACTTGCCAATTTGTAGATGCTCTGACCAAGTCCTCAAGCCATCACTATATAGCCCTTGTCAAATTCACACAGATCTTTTTGCTTGCCCATTTTCCCGCTTCCAACAAATTAAATTCCAGAACTTACTGTTTACTTGATGACTAATATATCCCACCCCTTCACAGATACCATTGTAACAATATAATCACGTCAGCTATCATTGGTTTTAATGTTGTAATTGATCAGTGTATATTCCCCTCTCCCTTTTGTGACCTTTGTCGAAACGAGTCAGAGCTGTGCCGTGATAATCTATGGAAACATTCTTTGTGACCAGAGACTGTGGAGCAAAGCACTTTACATGCACCAGCTGGTCACACAGACCTGATGCTGGGCATGTGCAAGATCTCAAATGAGGGGGAAAGGAAGGATGGAAAATAACACTAGATAGAAGATAAAGGGAAGATCTGGTGTCAAAAACTAAGACCCTTGGGACCTAGAGCACCAGGGCTCAAGACTCCAAGAGCCAACAGAGAGCCAACAGAGACTTACAGGCACGTTCGGAGGATCGAGGTCAGATCCAGCACCTCACTGGGAGATGGTGGTGCTGGGGGAGGCGTGTGTACACGCAAACAGATGCTGGGCAAGAAACAGATAAGTGCTTTCTGGGGAAGGTGTGGGAGCTAGGGTCATAAAAAACTTGAGAATAGTCCAGTCGTGTGGCAAAGTAAGTGGCATAAAGAGGCATCAAGTGGAAGAGGGAAGGAAAAGAATAAAAGGGAAAGGAGGAAGAAAAGGGAAGGAAAGTGAGAGAGAGAGAAAAGGAAAGAAAAGGGAAAGCTTAAAAACCTGAGTACAATTATAGGAAAATAGGATATCAACTAAATGGTGAAAAAAGGAGAGAGGAGGAGAGGGAAAGTGAAGAAGGAAAAGGAAAAGGAAAAAGGAGAAAGGTAAAAAAAGGAAAACAAAATGCCATGATGTATTAAGACAGCCCAATTAGCCTGAGAAATCTTTCTAAAGTCTAACAATTAAAGAGAGATATAAGAAAATATGCCTCCAAAAGGAGATTAGATGGAAAAGGATGGAACGAACAAAAAAAAGACATAAATCAGATAACTCTAATAAGTGTCTTCTATCCACCAAAAAGGAAAGCTGATCAGTCAGTATTATTGACAGAGTCTTCCCTAAGCCAAACACTTGAAACGGCTACCTCTGACTCAATAAATTATATCTCACAGCAAACTTTAAACATAGCTCTAACGGCTCTCTTTCAGAAGATTAAGGGTGACCTAGATAAAAATTTGGCTGAATATAAAAAATATTTCTCCCAATTAAAATCTACCATTGCCTCACAATCTCATTATATAGAACAGATTCAAATAAAAACCAACAATCTACAAACACAACTGGATGCTGCCACCCACACGATATCTAAGCTTCAAGAAAGAATGATAGACCAACAAGAGAGAGCACGCAGACAAATTCTAAGGATAAGGGGAATCCCGGAAGAAATTCTTTACCTCCATCCATATATAATGGAGATACTTGTACTGTATATTGACCCAAAACTCACTGGACCAGCTCCCATTGAAAAAAATCACAGATTGCCAAAACCAGCTTTCTTAATACAATCAAATATTCCTAGAGAAGTTATAATTTGATTTAATAACACAAGGATAAAATTACTATTTTTAAAAGACTGGTGGAAAAACCTTACCACTAATTCAAAATTTGTAAATTTAATGACATTGGTTGATATCTCTGCTGAGACAAGTCAAAGTAGAAAAAAGGTCAACGATTGTACTAGATGTCTTCGAGAAAATTATATAACCTACTCTACTAAGTTGAGTATTCTGTATAAGGATAAAAATTATGTATGTTTAGACGCCACACAAGCAAAAGAGAAATTGATGACATGGGGACTCTGGGAAAAAGATGGAGAACCTTCAGTCTAGAACAAAGATTAACAAGAGCTTTTCTTCCGCATACAGACTTTACAGGTGCAACCTTAGTTCCCATAGTTCTATCTTCCCTTTCTATAAGGAAGATAGTTATAACTTCTAATAATGGAACCATAGTTCTTGTTATGCATTGAGGGCAGGGAGGGGATGGGGGGATGAAAGGGAAAGAGGAGGGGATAAAGGAAGGGAAGAGAAAAGAAGAAAAAAAGAGAAATAATAAAACACGTACTGTACACAATAGTGGGCATGGAAGAAAAGAGCTTCAATAAAAAGGTTCAAGGAGAATGTATAAAAAGGGGCGCTAATAGATAAGAAGTAAAACACCACTTAGTAATTAACAAAGGAAATAAAGAGATGTAATCACATGGTAGAAACAAAAGTGTACACTATTAGCATATATAATGGAATTAATAAGTATAAAATATCTTCTCACTTTTTAAATTTTCATGGATGACCAGTACTAATAGACAGGATAATTAATGAATAAGCAAAATTTGCACTTTAATATTTTAATAATATCGCAAAGGGAAAGAGAAAGAAGAAGGAAAAGAGAGCGAGTAAAAGGGAAACAATGTTCCTATTTTTATTATTTTGAAATTGAAACACTTATAGGAAAGCTTTTTGCATGGAAGGAATGAGCCTCACTAAAAGGGGGTATTGGGAAAGGCACAAAATGGATGATAATAGAGAGGTAATAAATCACTGTTTAAAAACTACACGCTATTTAAAAAATGTATAAAATATCTTCTTTTCTCTTGCTTCTTTCATGGATGACATAATACCAATTGACAAGAAAATTAAGGAATATCTGAAACTTGTACTTTAATACTATAATAATACTCAAATAATCCTGTAAAAGAGTTGGGAAAAAAGGAGAGAGGGAAGAGGTAGAGGAAAAGGGAAATATGTTCCCATTATTATAATTCTGAAATTGAAGCATTTAAAGGGAATAACGAAATAACTATGTATATTGGGAAAACTGAATGTGATCTAAGTTTCTCTTAAAAATTGCTTCCTTTTCTCCCCTTTCTCCCTATTCATGGATATATGTTTTTAAGTACATGATTTTTCTTAAATTTAAAACACATGAAATTCTGTATCATCAATGGTTTATTATTCAATGCAGAGCAGAATATTCTTGTTTGCAATGAGAAGGAATCCCTTCCGTTCCCTCCCCTCTCCCCCTCGGCTCTCTTTCCTTTTTTTGAAATTTGCACTTTAATATTCTAATAATATTTCAAAGGAAATGTACCAATTTGTATAATATTGAAATTGAAGCACTTAAGGGGAACACTGTAATAATGTGGTACAAAGCAAATATTGAATGGGATCTAAGTTTTTCTCCTTATTCATTGATTCAGAAATCTGAATATATGATCCTATCTATTTTAAAATGTAAGAAATTGTTTACTATAAAAGGTTTAGTATTCAATACTGAATAGAAATTCTTTTGGACTATTCTCTTTATACCTCCGCCTCCGAAAGTTGCACTTGCGATTATACATCATGAAAACGGTCAGGAAGGGAGATATATTGCATTGATATGCCGGATAAACAATATTTTGTACACTTTGGTGAATGTATATGCACCCTCTGAATATGCAATAAGGTTTATAAATTCTTCTATTGAAAAAGTTGAAAACATTCGGAAGGATCTTCTGATAGTAAGAGGGAGATATAAACTGCATAGGTAATTACGACAAGGTTAAAAAAACGAATGAAAGGATCTAGAATTGATCATAATTAAAAAAAAGGGCTGAATCTTTTTCTGCATGTCTGGCCAAACACAACTCCATATTATGTATGGAGGGTTAAACATTCAACCGACAAGTATTATATTTTCTTTTTTTTTTTTTTGTCAATCTTTCTTTTATTGAGGCATATGGTTATGGTGGTACAGAATAAAGAGAGGGAGACTTGCAGGGGTTATACAGGCTAATATCGTCATAACAGGTTACAAAATCTCCTAGAATTTTCAGCCTCATTTTATATTTTTTAAACAAGCTTAAAACAACGAGTTAGTCGAACAGGTAGGTTATAATGTATGTCTCGGTTATCCAGCATAATTAATGCAACGTTGATACATCGATATACATTTTGTGTAAATACATAGAGATTTCAGGCTTTAGAACAGTAATAGATTGGTTTAAACACGCTAAGCTTGGCAGATTTAAAATTGGTCTAGTAGACTATTAGACATGCATCTGGATAACTGTCGCTTAACACATCTAAGTTGGCATTCTTGCTGGGCCAATGTGAATAACATAACAAAAAGCTGCGTTTTGTCGTGAAGACGCGAGTTAAGGTCACTAGTAATAAAAGATTTCTGTAGGCTTAAGTATATCCATCAGGGGGCAGCAGAGCGACAGGCTCAAATTTTGTGATTAGAATAAGCAGTAAGATAGGGAACTTATAATGCCTAACACAACATTTTTCAATTATCCACATTTAAAATATGCAATAAACAGGGTGCAGTAACAATGACCACAAAGACAAATTGGGCGAGTCTGTGATTGCAATATTTGGGAGGTCAGCATGAACTGTACCAGGGGTGCAAGTTAGTCCGTAGACCGTGCACAATGGCTTATCAGGCTGCCATTTTGTTGCCAGTGTCCCCATTTACCCGATACCAGAGTTCGGTAGGCTTTCGGTGTAGGTCTGTGAGCCGTCCGTGGCTGTCTGTGTAGGGGTTACCTCCTGCGCTGCGGCTGTACGGTTCCGGCTGTGCGCCGTCGCTGGGGCTCGGTTACCCTCTTGTCCGTGTGTGGCTTGGCCGTGCTGGAGCTGGGCAGGCATTTGTCCTGGGGCTGTCTCCGCCGCTTGTGGTCGCTTGGGAAGGAGAGTGCTGGCGCCTGAGGGGCGATTCGACGCTACCTGTTGCTTTGCTCTCTGCCTTCGTCCCCTTCTGGAGGCTGCCCTGGGGGCTCGCTGTGGGTGCTTATATAGTTGCCGCCTTGTAGCTGGTCGGACCCATAGTGCTAGTGCCTGGACCGCTCGGTTAAAGGGCCGAATCTTATGCCGGAGTTGTGACCATAAACTAGAGCAGAGTCGGTCAAAAAACTCCTGGGTGCTTTTAGGTGGGGTGGCAAGGGTATTGCTTTTACCGTGTCTTTCCCCCTTTCTCCTTACTGCCGTTTGCATGTCATCGCTGTGTCGTGGCTGTAGCAGGCCACGTGTAGAGATCCTGAGCTCCTCCGCCATCTTGGGCGTCACCGTGTCCATTCTGCTTGGAAGGTCAGTGACGTCTGCTATGCTGGCTTGCCTTGCAGTGTCTCGTGCTGGTGGGGACCGGGATATCCCCCACCGGTCCAAAGGGGGGGGGGAGTGGCGTGTAAGTGTCTCCTCTTCAGCCTGAGAACCGGGAGAGCGGCCGTCTCTCCACGGCTCCCACCCGTGCAGGCCGCGGGTTGAGATAATGGCTTTTCCGCGGCGGGGAGCCCCGGAACGGGTGTCTCCGTGTTCGGCATTCCCTCCTGAATACGAGGGTGATTGTCCGCTGCCGGCACGATCCGGTGGTCGGGCGCAATGCCCCGAATCAAGGCTTCAGTATCGGGAGCTCCCGCCATGAGCGTCCGGCTTGCTCGGCTGGTAAGC